>NC_054385.1:61352752-61585252 GCF_017654675.1 Xenopus laevis | reverse complement strand
AGCAAGTGAGGGAATACAGGGTTATGTCAGGAAGGAATTTTTCCCCCCTCTTAGGCAAATTGGAGAGGTTTCAAATGGGGGTTTTGCCTTCCTCTGGATCAAATAGCAGCTAGGCAGGTTAAATTGAGTTAAAAGGTTGAATTTGATGGATGTGTGTCTTTTTTCAACCTAACTTACTATGAACAGAATAGGAAAACCAATTCAGACTTTTAGAGGTTTTCTTTTTTTTTCTGTGAAGAATTGTCTGTAAAACTCAAATTTTTTAGAGGTTTTCAAGTTATTCATATTTCATCGTAATATTCTGTTTGGATTTTTTTTGTTCAGATAGTTTAATAAATCTGATGATATTTGCTGTTTTAAAGTTTGTGAGTTTAGTCGGTTTCGAAAACCACAAAAACCTAAAAATAATCACCCCTAAATCTCTACAGCTCTATATGTTACAAAGTTGTATTACAACTTTGTGCCTAGTGCCCAGCCACCATAAACCAAACAAAAGTAAGTCTTTTTCCACTTACAAACCAATAATATAGGATTGTAACTCCTACTTTTTCTAATGTTGTGTCTTTCTCTCTTGCTCATACCCAGAGAAGAGCAACCAGGTGGGCGTCCACACCTATTTAAGTGCAACAGCTCAACTGCAGGTTATTCAAATAACTAATTGCCCACATCACCATGCATTTCTAGACCACAAAGACATGATTTTCACAGTGTTGCAATATATCAATGTCTTCTTCAATATATCAATGTATTCTTACTTATTAGGAAATATACTTGATTTAAAACTTAAAAATGATTTATGGGGGACTCAGGTGACAAGGATTTAAAATGGTTTGTGTACAACAGAAACAAAAAACTACTAAACTACTTAAATGCTCATGATCCTTCAGATAATAAACAAAGAAAATGTGGCATACAGGTATTGATATATGAATATATATTTATATGTTACTAACATCCTACTTTATGGGGTGGATTTATGGACATGATGCTATTTTGCAAGTGTAGTTGCCAAAAGAAACCAACCAGCAAATTCCTTTTAACAGTCCTTTTATGGGTAAAAAGATCCCCTGCTACTTGTTTATAATATCCTCTAATGTATTTGTAAAGTGTTATCCTGTCCCCTCACAAGTGTCTTTTTTCGAAAGAAAACAACCCCACGGGTCTACCATCATAATTTAAGTCTTCCATTTTGGTTACATGTCTCTGCACTCTCTTTAGCTCATTTTTATCCCTCTTAAGGACTGGAGCCCAAAACTGAACTGCATACTCCAGATGAGGCCTTGTTATCTACAAAAACAAGTGATGGGTGAATTTCTCCCGTTTCGCCGAAAAATTTGTGATACACATTTTATTTGGATGCCCTTCCAAAAAGTTTCATGTGTCAATTTTGACGCATGTGTAAAAGTCAATTGGCATCCGAATAGTGTTGATGTGCTGCAATTTTGATGCAAGGGACTTTTTCCGACGCACGGCGAAATTTTGCGGCCTCGGCGAAAAGCAAAAAATTTGCCACAAATTCACGCTACGCCAATTTATTCACCCGTCATTAACAAAAACCCCACATCCTTCTCAGTTAAGGAAACTCCCAAACACACTGCCATTTAGTGTATAACTTGCATAATACTTGCCAATTATTGAACAAGGATCATAGCCCACTTCCAGACCTAGGATGGCAAGATTTAAGGGATGGCATGCTCCGGTATGAGTAATCCCCAGTGCTCCGATGCATTAGCTTGGGCTCCGGGTAAAAGTACCCAGTGGCCTAAGGGCTCCCAAGCCTGGAATCCAGACCTGCTCACTTAACCTTCCCCCGACTATCAAAGCACCCTGTAATTAGTAAACGCTGGGGTGCAGAAGAGCAGAACATAAGCATACTCGGCACTTTATATTGGTTTTAAAAGATGGGTCTGAATTATCTATCCATATGTTAAAGGTATATGATAACAAAGTATTGATGATTATAATTACTTTCTCTGAATTTAAGAACTGAATGGGATTGTTTATGTAAGATTTTTTATAGAGTATTTTTTTCTTTTTAAATCTCTTTAACAGATTACAGATATGGATGTCTTCACAAAGACAATCCATAAAAGGGGAGTAGAGTAGTCCTCTGGACACCTTTGCAACTTGCACTAATTTTCAATTTTTAGTGTTTCTGAGACATTAGCAGTTTTTGAATTAAAGGATCAGTAACATAAATCTTTTTTGTTAAAAGATTTGTTAGTGTAGAATGAAAAAAAAAACACAAAGACAAATTATACTTTTAAATCGCTAAGTCTTTATTAAGAGATAAGTTACCGAAATTCTACTTGCGCTCCTCTTCAGAAAAGGCGACACGGCAGCGATCCATATGGTCTCCCTGGCTATCTCCTATAAGTAAAGCAGGGAGGAGAAGTCGAGCGCCGCATGATGGATCGCCGGATCCCCGGATCCCCTTTTCTGAAGAGTAGTGCAAGGGAAGTTTTGGTAAGTTATTTCTTAATAAAGACTTAACGATTTAAAAGTTTAATCTGTCTTTGTTTTTTTTTCGTTCTACACTAACTAATTTTAGTTAGCAATGGTTGGTATAAAGAATTGATGTTACTGGTCCTTTAAGATCCCATTTAACAGGCAGTTACTGAATGATTTCCTGCAATTTTCATTGGTTACATCTAGGCAACATATCACCATCTTTTACTGTAGCTACCATTTCCAATTGTAATACTTTTATATCATAGTTTATAATGTTAATATGTGGTGTTGCTTTGAATTAATTTGTTTTGCCTGTTTATTTATACAAACATGAAATTACATGGATTTTGGAACATCATTGTTTGGGCAAAATGACCACAAGATGGACATCCCAAAGTCATTATGTTAAAGATCAATTTAGCAGTGGACAGTTTCATTTTCATATCTTGCCCTTTTAATTGTTCACATGAAGGGAAATCTCACTTGAGTCAAGCACAGGAGACAGATGTCCACCCCATGAACACAACTATCACAGTAAAGGCTAATTGGAACCCTGGTAGGTAGCGTCAGTAGTTGAACCCAGGATTCATTACACGTAGGAAATAAAAACGTCATCTCTACCCCAGAGGTGGTCTCCTTATAGCTCAATCTAGTATGCCATGTTCTAAATCCCCATCTGTCAACACAGATATCAAATGGCTATAAGTTGGCATTTAAACTCATAAAGAGCATAAATATTTTATTAAGCTCCTATTCTATACTTAAATTAACTCTTGGGATGTTTTAATTCAGCATCATACTAGGTTTAATCATTAAAAATATAGACAAGGGAAAATTAGTTTGTCACAATACTTATTTTGAAAGAGAAAATGGTATTGGGTACACAGTAATATAGCATATATATTACCTACAGGGCATTTCCTTGGACTTTTAGTTTGTACTTTTTACTGTATGTATATTTCCAATTATGCCCTTTCAAATCATGGAGTTACAATTGCTATGGGCTCCACAAAAATATTTATTTACTCCACATTGGTAAGCTAAGAAGCAGCCAAATCTCATCTCTAAAAAAGCATTCAGTATGAATTTAGGTTTATGCGATATAGGTCTGCTTAGTAGGAAATCCTTCTGGAAATGTTGTATTCCTGCGATAGCTTTTTATAGCATGTATCTAGTCCATGAGTCTTCTTTATTTGAATTCACTCCTTGAAATTCAAAACTCGAAGGTTACCCTGACTTATGGTGCACCCTAGCAATTTGTACACCTCTTGAAATGCAAATTAGATTTTGTGTGCACTGTGTACTTTATATGTGTGCCTTAAGGTCCTGTCTTCTGCCTAGTTCTTTTCAGTGTCCATACAATGTTATACACATTATGGTGACCATCTGACCACAAAAAAGTTTACGTGCCATAAGAATATATTTTTCTCAAAAAATCCAGCATCAACATTTCAGAAAGGATCCCTGCTGTCTTAACTTAACCTATTCAGTTGTCATTGTTTTTGTATTGTTATTGTACAATGTCAGTGACATTAAGCACCCTGGACAACAAGGGGACTACTCTTTCACAGGAGTAACTGTTGCTGTTAGTTGTACAGGTATGGGACCTGTTATCCAAAATGCTCAGGAACTGGGGGTTTCTGGATAATGGATCTTTCCATAATTTGGATCTTCATACCTTAAGTCTACTAGAAAATAATGTAAACATAAAATAAACCCAATAGGCTGGTCTTCCAATAAATATTAATTATATCTTAGTTTGGATCAAGTGCAAGCTACTGTTTTATTGTTACAGAGAAAATTTAAATTGATTTTAAAAATCTGTATTATTTGATTATAATGGAGTCTATGAGAAACGGCCTTTCCGTAATTCGGAACTTTCCAGATAATGGGTTTCCAGATAATGGATCCTATACCTGTACCATAAAGAAGGAAAACAACTGTTTTAGGGAAATTAGTGGTGCTTTTCTATTCTGCTTGAATGGAAGAGTAAGGGATGCAATGCTTTCTTATTATGTTTAAAAAAACATTAAAAAAATATTTATTTTTTAGGAATAGGAATTTTCTGTTTTCTGTAAAGTGCCCCACTGTCTTCAGTATCTATTAAAATATTGCATTCTGCTAACTGGGTGAGCTCTCCAATCAAAATCTTATGGGAAGTTTGAAATTCTTAAAGTAGCAGTTGAAATAGCATAATACCATAAAATACCTAGCAGGTCATACTCATACTGACGGATATAGAGTGGTGTAAATAGATGAGAAAAGGAGTGATCACCTGTGCCTAAATATGATGGCCGAAAAAAGAGAATGTGAGAAAAGTAGAAACAAAAAGAAGGAGATGTACTACTGTACTACTAATAAAAAAAACGTAACAATGCCCAACTGAATAAAGAAAGTCAGATTAAATGCCAAAAATAATAATTTCAGTAATTTAACATTTAATGAAACCTTCTTTTGAATGGACTGAATTTAAATGTAGCCATATTAATCTTTATTTAAATAGCCCAGAAATGTTACATGCAGAGTTTAATCATTTATTCCTATCAGTCCCTGCTCAGTGGAACACATAGTCTTTCCTTTATGACTTTCACAAATTAGGATCAAATTCACCCAGAGGAAACCCTTAAGGTAGCCATACACCGGATCTCTCCTGGATATGCCCACATTGAGGTATGCGATATCGGGCTGATCCAATTGGATCAGAATTTAGGCAATATGGGTGGTCGGATCACGGGAGCGCATCAACAAACAGATGTGGCCGCCATCCGACAGGATTTTTTACCCGACTGTCGGCCAGGTATTGATCGGAGATGCCCGTCGGTTGGCCCAACATACGGGCCAATAAGCTGCCAGTCGGCAGCATTTATCGGCCCGTTTATGGGGGCCTTTACAGTTCGAAAACAGGCAAACGCCTTGCAGTTAACTCCCAAATCAGTATGGAGTGCAGGACCTTGGAGCTGTAAGGCAGGAGTGATAACCACATCATGCAACTCAATAACAAGGTAGTTTGAATCACTATATTGTGCCACTACAATTTAAAAAAAACGTTGTCTTGTATGCTGCTCTTTTAGTACTTCCAACACTATCAGAACCAACATTACACTACTCAACCCCCCTAGACTCCCTTCACCCTCCCTCCACACTCCCCAGTCTCTCCTGTGCTCCTTCACCCCTGTCACTGATGAGGAAGTCTCAAAACTGTTGGCCTCCTCACACCTTACCACCTGCCCACTTGATCCTATTCGTTAAAATTTTTTCCACAATGCCAATCCCTGTCTAATCAAAGCCTTAACTCGTCCATTTAATCTCTCGCTCTCAAAGGGAATCTTTCCTTCTCAACTGAAACATGCTCTTGTCGTCCCCATTCTGAAAAAACACTCTCTTGATCCCTCCAATCTTGATAACCTCTGGTCTATCTCTTTGCTACCTTTCAACTCTAAACTACTTGATCGCCTTGTCTACAACAGACTAACCTCATTCCTCTCTGACAATAACCTACTGGACCCCCTACAATCTGGTTTTAAGCAACAACACTCCACTGAAACTGCCCGAACCCGAATAACTAATGACCTTTTAACAGCTAAAGCCAACAATCACTTCTCACTTCTAATACTACTTGATTTTGACACTGTGGACCATCCTCTTCTTCTCCAGGCCCTCCATTCACTTGGCCTTTGTGACATAGCCCTGTCCTGGTTCTCTTCTTACCTCACTAATCGTTCCTTCAGTGTCTCCTACAATTAAGTAGCATCTTCTCCCTTTCCTCTCTCTGTTGGGGTTCCTCAAGGCTCTGTCCTGGGCCCCTTATTATTCTCCATCTATACTTCCTCCCTCTGCAAACTAAGCAACTTGTATGGTTTCCACTACCACCTCTATGCTGATGACACTCAGATCTATCTCTCCTCTCCTGATCTCAACCCAGAACTCCTAACTCGGGTCTCCTCCTGCCTGACCGATATCTCTACTTGGATGTCGCAACGCTACATTTAATTAAATGGTTCTCTTCTCTCCAACTAACACCATCAACATCCCGGAATTATCCATCATAGCTAACAATTCCACAATCACCCTATCACCTAGGGTTTTCCTAGATTTTGCCGTGTCCTTCACTCCTCATATCCAGTCACTTATTAAATCATGTCACTTTCACCTTAGGAACATATCCAAAATACGATCATTTATCACCCAAGATGCTGCCAAAATTCTTATTCACTCTCTCGTCATAACTCTCTTTTAATTGGCCTTCCCCTCCAGAGACTTTCACCTCTCCAGTCTATAATGAACACTGCCACGAGGCTCATAAACCTCAGCAAATGCTCCTCCTCTGCCCTGCCACTCTGCCAATCCCTACACTGACTTCCGCTACCTTTCAGAATAAGATTCAAATTAATGACCCTGACATTCAAAGCACTTTATAACTCTGCCCCACCCTACATCTCTGATCTCATCTCTATAAACTCACCCAACCGCTTGCTATGCTCCTCTACTGACTTGCTATTCAACTCTTCTCTCATTACCTCTTCACATGCTCACATTCAAGACTTTGCAAGGGCTGCACCCCTCCTCTGGAATTCTCTTCCACAGTCTGTCCGACTTTCTCCCAACCTTTCTGCTTTTAAAAGATATCTTAAAATGCACTTCTTTAAAGAAGCCTACCTTCACTCTGCTTAACTACCAAATGCAATACCACATACAGTACTACATCTCTCACTCACTTAATTCTGATCTTGCCCACTCCCACATCTTTTGCACAGGGCCTTCCTCACCTTTTCTACCGTATTGGTTGTGATGTATGTAACTCCATATGTTCTATGTATGTAATTAATGTCATTTAGTTGTATAAACACATTTACTTTACAGCGCTGCGGAATATGCTGGCATATATATAAATAATTGTTAATAATAACAATAAAGTTCCTGTAAGCATTTACCTTTTAAGCGCACCTGAGATTTGCCACAAGATGGCAGTCTATGATGAGCTTTTCACTTCCCAAGCACCTATCCGGTTGGGAATTCTTCCATTCTCAAATAGCAGCAACCCCGGGAAGCTTGGGTGACATTTGCTTCACATTATGATACATACTAATTAATCATTAGTGATCCCAAAAGCATTCTAGCTAAAAATCCTTTGCTATGGGTTATCTCAGCAGGAGCATTCAATATTGATACTATTATTACGCACACATATGTTCCACTACTGTATAAAGCAAAGACTACTTGTGTGTATGTTTATTTTTATCTCAACAAGTTTATTTTTTAGAAATAAGCTGCAAGCCACAAAGTAACCCATCCTGGGGCCTGTCTTTCTCATAACATTTTGCTTTTTTGTCAGTGTGCCCAGTAACGGTGCCAACACATGCAAGTCATTGTCTTGTAGAGAAACGGATTCCCACTTACGGGAAATTTGGCTAATCTCCCAATTTATGTGGGAACCTCTGGATGTCCAGTTCATTGCAGTTCTCCTTCATTAACTGTTTATAATCCCACAACAGGGAGTGTCACAGTCAATGCCTCCAGAAGTCTCTGTGTTGCCGAGTTACCCTCTCATATTACAGCCATCTGCTACTGGTAGGTATTAAAAGGATAAAATTATATATCCTAGTCAATTAGAATTAGAGAGATTTTCTTTCTATAACCTTATTTTTAATGCTGCATGGCAAATATTTCAAAATAAAATGAAATTTTGCTACAGCCAAAAAAAGTCCGCACAGAAGCTAAACTAAGTCAAAAGTGTTTACTATGCTGTATATATTTACAGCCCAGTATAATACTTGCCGCTTTTCAGAGAATGTTATTGATTGACATCAGTCTGTGCCTCTATGGATGTGGCTTGCAGTCTAATTGCTTATATCAGGCCCAGTGACACCCATGCACACACTAGCGCCAATTATATCAGGAGCCACTTAACCTGTATAGTTATTTAATATCTTCCGATAGGCATTTATAGTTTGGAAAATTTTATAAGCATATAAGCTAATTTATTTGGATAGATGTTATATTTTTGCTATACTGTAAACCCATGAAAAATGTATTAGTTAAACATGAAACTTTGTATTTTCATAAATACTTAATTGGAGAGTGTTTGAGCTAAATTTAAACCTGATCAAGGCTTTTAAAGTGAAGTGATGGTACATTTTGAAACTGATTTCTGTCTATTTCAATGAATTCAGGTAATTTAAATGGCCTGAATTAATGATTCTGCTTACTCTGGGCAATGAAAAATACTCAAGGGTTTGATCATATACATTCTCCTGATTCTGCGACATACTGTTTACATGAAAGAACCAAGGCAGCTGTCTGACATCTATTGTTGTATCAGTGATAACCTTATCTTAAGTGCTGCTTTGGTAATATTAATATAGATACTATATTTCTGTTGCTATCATTCCACTTAGTTCATAAAATCGAGAAAAGAGATTTTAATTAAGTATATTTTAAATAAAGATTGAAGGTTTCATCCTATGTAGATATAAAGTGTCAGTCTAAATATCCCTGATATATATGAGGAGCGTTATGGGGCAGCCATCTTGTCTTCTTATAAGGTAGTTCTTGTGTTATTCTTATTTAACAAACCTCCTTAAGTAATGCTATGAAGGTCCCTATTTTAGTTAAATTCATCATCTAATCTTGGCAGTATGCTGATTTTGGGATATTTGAGGCTTCTCTGTCTGTGCATTGGAAGATCAAAAGAAGAACTACCACTGAGAGCTGCTGGCCGTCGGAAAAGTACCAATCTCCATAGAGAAGTGAGATTAGATGAGGGTTTGAAAGCGCTCCATAAGGTCAAGGGACCTCTGATTTGGAATTTTATTCATTACTTTTAGTCTTTTGATCAGCTTTGTCATTGCTATAGCAACTAGAGATGACCAACAAGGGTTAATTTTTGATTACTCCACATGAACACAGTGAGCAACAAAACAGGCAGATGTGTAAAGAAAATATAAATGCAGGATTGAGGCACTTGTAGTGTATGCAAACTATTATAAATTATAATCACATCAATTTTACTGTGCTATTTTCCCAAAGAGATTACTTTGTCACACTTATCTTGAAGGGTCTGAATGTTGTTACATGGCTTAAATATGTTGCATAGTTATGGATAATGATTTCTACTGGTGTTTCACATTTCTAGGAGTTTTGTCACCTAAAAACACTGTATGAATATTTCTTCTGTTAAAATGTTTTTTTTTTCAGAAAATGTTGTTTCTGAAAGCTGAAATCATCATGTTCTTGTTATTTAAATAAATAAAATGGGTCTTGTAATTTAAATATAAAAAAATGGGTTTTCTCTTTTGCATTATTTGAAGGCCTTCCAGCTCTACTTTCATATTATATGTATAAAAAGGCTTTGTATACTAAATTTAGGTGCTTGTTGATGTATTTGGTGTTGACTTTGTAGATCGTCTGTATTGTGAATTGCTTTATATTATTAATCCCTATGAGCTCTAAAACAGAGCACAGAGACCTGCATTCCCCTGATGTATATATCATTGATTCTGCTTGGCAGCACTGTATCCATGGGGTGTGGGTGGAAGGAGGCATGTGAACATCCCTCCCTCCTGCACCTTAACTTGAGTGTCAGACATACAAGCCAGTGAGAGTCAGTGGCTGCCATGCGCATGTGTTGCACTGTCTGCCTTGTGCCAGAATTTATTTCTAGCACAAAGATCAGAGTACAGTCAGATCTCGGACACAAGTGCTTTTGAAGTGCATTTGCATCCCATTTCTCAATAAATGGACCCCAGAATCAAGCGATAAAAGGTTTAAAGGACAAGGAAATCCTTAATATAAATGCTGGTATTCAGATAGGAAACATAAAAAGTAATGAATAACCCCTCACCAATTGTTTCCAGGGTGTGCTTTTTCCACGGCATCTGTAAATAAAGCCGCAACATTTACACACTAGGAGCACAACACTTCCATCTAAGCTGAGCTCCAGGACGAAGACCAAGCCCCGGCACTTGCGCAGAAGGACCTGTGTGGAGTCATTATAAGTGCATGAAGTTCTCTAAATGACTAGGGATGCTGGCAGTGTCTAGTGTCTAGAAGATATTCACCAATCCTTGTGAATGACATTGATGGATCGAAAATGGCGCCTATATCGAGCTGCATAACAAAAGAAGTAAAGCTTTTTAGGTTAAAAAAGCTTAGCTAGTGTTGGGCAAAGAGATACTTTGATGACTTTCCTTGTCCTTTAAGAATGTATAATACTAGTAATCTAGCCAGTCATGTTTTGTTTTTTGAGGAACAGTTCAGTGTAAAAATAAAACTGGGTAAATAGATAGGCTGTACAAAATAAAAAATGTTTTCATTATAGTTAGCCAAAAATGCAATCTATAAAGGCTGGAGTGAACAGATGTCTAAAGTAATATCCAGAATCCAATTTCCTGCTTTGCTGTTCTCTAACCTGTTTCCAGTCCATAACCAGTATCAGCAAACAGTGACCTGAAGGGGGGCCACATGGGACATAACTGTTGAGTTGGTTTGCTTTTGAATATGACCTGCATGCTAAGGATCAAAAGCAAACTAACTGAACAGTTATGTCCCATGTGGCCCCTTCCCCTTCAAGTCACTGACTAACTAAGTGGTTAGAGAGATGTAAAGGAGGGAGTTGTGGTCTAGCTTTAATTCATGCTGTTGGTTTTGCACATACAGTATGTTTACCATGTTAAAATAGTATAATGACATATGTCTGTTTTGTTATGGATAATTTATCAGAAGTGGATATAGTGTACAAGTGAATACATCAAACTGTTGCCTTTTCACCCAAGATGTTGTTGGTGTGAGTATTTGGGTATTGGGTATGGGGACCAGGATTGAGTTTAACTCAAGTCAAGATGAAGGAGTTGTATTGTCACCGTTACATCAGAGCTATTACAGAATTTTGTATTGTTAACAGATCAATGTAAAATAGTTAAACTGTCAGTTCCCTGTATAGACTCAACAATATATGAACAAAAAATTCACCCCATGCCAATGCCCAAACTTTTTTTTGCCAGTGCCAGTTTTGCTTAGCGAAGATTCCTTTTGCTTCCTCCCAAGATAAATGAATGTATTGAGACATGTCGAGACATTACTGTATTTAATTAAGCCTCTTTTAAGTGTAGCACCATTACCAGTTAAAACAGGCATCGCTTTTGAGATCAGTAATCAGAATCATATAAAGCTTAATCTTGCCTTAATGAATATCCTCTTATGGTGCAAATAAGCTGTTTCATCTGTAGAACCTGGGGGGGGGGGAGGGGGGGTTGGCAAGAAATGGGCTTGTTGATTTAATAACAAGGTTTTAAACAACTTTTTTATCTTTGCATTGTCAACACTGTGAAGGAAGCACCGTTTATAGAAAGAATAACACAAATCAGCCTTTATTTGTTTGTGTGATTTGTTTTGTACAAATCCATTTTCCCACTGTCTGTCAAAATTATTGTAACTTGTGTCAAAAATCTGTTATCAAGATTACGCACAAATGAGCCTGATCCATTTCACATACACATTTTTCACAGCTAACTAACCACCCATGAAAAGAGAGGCCTTGGCTTTTTTTTTTTTACTGCTGACATGACACAAATTGTATTCTATAATCCTTGATCAGTCAAAAATATTAACATAAGTACATCCAAGCTACAAGTGCCCACCCTTTCATTGTTATATACACACTGTTTATTTATTTGTTTATCATTTGTTATGCTTTCCATTTTTTTTAGAATGTTTTTGTGATAATGAATAGAATTGTTCAGAATTTTTATTAAAATTCATATGTTTGAAAGGAGGAAAAGCATGAAACAGCTAACACTGGTGTTGTTTAGACACCCATGACCTAAGGCAGAAACATAAATGGGGCCCTGCAAACCTAATATTCCTCAAACTAAATCATTCTTCCACCTTCAAACAGCTATGAAGGGAAAAATCTCTTTTTTGTCCTTCACATAGCCATACTTTCCCTATGCAGAATACAGAAACGGAACTAGAGGGGAGCAGGCCCTGGCGCAGGACGCACAGCCGGGCCCCCCGCCCCCCTCTATAAACCCGGAACTGGCCGGGATATGCACGGCACGCGGACTGCCGGGGGGCCCTGAGGGGCCCTGGCCCGCTCCCACCCCCTGCTCCCCCGGTAGTTCCGCCCATTGCAAAATAAAATAAAGCCCTGTAAAGAGGGAGGACCCATAAAGGGGAGGCAGAAATATTTATTAAGACCAGTGAGATCAGTGAATGATATTGCCTAACGGGTTATGTAATAAAAGGTGTAAGATCTATTTACTAATAACAAACAATCAGAAGGTAGTACTTACTGGTCACCTGTTTAAAAGCAAACATGTTAGGGAGGAACTCCATGGGTGATTTCGGCGCGATCTGACTTGCTGCGCAAAAACGCAGGCGTCAAGTCGGATGTGACGGAAATAAGGTAATCAACAGGAACGTCGGATGGTGTCACATCGTTCATCTGACGCGCCGCAACTGTCCAATGCAGACTCTGCACACTGCATCTGCATCCGACAGTCATGTTGGATGAACGATGCAACATCCTCTGACATTTCCATCTCTTACCTTATTTCCGACTTGACGCCTGCGTTTTTGCGCAGCAAGTCGGATCTCGCAAAATCACCCATGGAGTTCCTCCCTTATAGGTTGTAATAGGATAATTATCCCTAGACAACATAGGGGTAAGTTTTTGTTTCTGCAAGAAACAATTATGTTCCAGGCCCAGTAGTAACTAGAACCATTGCACCCTTTTAAAGTAGTATACAAAGTAATACGGTATAAGAAATTCAGCGTGTTGTCTTTAGCTGCCATGTAAACAAATATTTGTTTGATACTGAATTATTTTTCAAAAGTAATTTATTTTTTATTGGAGGTACAACTGAAATGGTGCCACTGAACAAAAGACCATAAACCATTTTATCTTCTTCCAATTTAACTGTGGTCTTCATCAGCACATGAAATATAATTTAGGGCGGACAGCCTAGTCAGACCAGGGACTGGTCCTATCGCCTTTTTTCCTTCTCTGATGCAAATTGGGCAGGCTTCAGATGTTTTCTTTATTCAAGATTAATTAGAAGTTAGGCAGGTTTCACTCGGGCATGATGGACCTGAGCTGGTGTAAAGGAGCTTTAATATAACATCTCTTTTGATTAGGCACAAGCTCCTCTACTAGGAATTAGCATTTTAGGCTTTTTACTTTCAGAATTATTATTAGGGTACTGTATGTTTTAAAACTGTAGGTTATTTCCATTTATTGATTAGCCTGATGGTGCATTTCTCATTCAACTAAAGACATGCTACTGATTAATGAGGGATTAAGCTATAAATTATACACATGGGATTATGTTAGGGATCATATATGAAGTGTAAAATAGTGTAAAATACCATAATTTTAAAGGTATTTTACACTGTTTAAGGTAAAAAGCCCTTTAGACACCTTTGTAACTATTTGCAAATATGTTAAAAAGCTGCTCCTTGCACCTTGCCATTGTTGTGCTCTGTGCTGCCACATCCATACCACTTCCTGTAGTGAGATTGTCTATTGACAGTGGGTAACTCTAAAGCTACATAAAATTTCACAATCCTGACAACAAAATTTTTCAGCACAACTGTATCAGTTTTTGATGCATTGACTAAAATGTTGCAATCATGTGACTTGTGCTCTGATAAACTTCAGTCACTCTTTAGGGTAAGGTCACACCTGGAGATTCTGGGAGATTTAGTTGCCTGGCGACTAATCGCCTCTTCGTTGGGGCGAATAATCTCCCCGAATGGCTTCCCCCTGTCTTCCACCTGCTAGAATGAGAAATCATTGCGAGGAAACTTCGGGCGACCTTGGAAAACGAAGCACTGCGAGTGCCATGGCACAGGCGATTTCTGATTCTAGCAGTCGGAAGACAGGGGGAAGCCCTTCAGGGGGAGATTAGTCACCCCAAAGAAGAGGCGATTAGTCGCCGTGCGACTAAATCTCTCTGAATCTCCAGGTGTGACGTTACCCTTACTCCTGTACTGCAAGCTTGAGTGATATCACCCCCTCAGCCTCCCGCCCCAGCAGCCTAACAACTGAACAATGGGAAAGTAACCAGATAACATCTCCCTGGTACATATAAGCACAGCACTCAATACTAACATAACAGCATAACAGCACTCAATACTAAAAACCCATGTCGCTCATTCTACGGAGGGAGAGGACAAGCATCCAAGACTGCCGCAGACTGATCCACAGTCTGCTGCGTAACATCGGCGACAACCTTGAGGAAGAAGAGGACTAAATACCCTCTCCTTCTCCCTATCCTCCCCTCGTTGTCCAAATCAACTCCACTATCCCTAACCCACTCCCCCATTCACTCACCCTTGAAGATTTATTGTTGTACACAATTGTATATTGACAAAAGATTGTAGGTATAGTTTGTTTTTTATATATTTATTTTATATTGTTATATATATAATAAAATAGCCTGTCAGAAAGCAGTTCCATAGTCCAGCACTGGCCCTTTCTGAAAGCACATGACCAGGCAAAATGCACTGAGATGGCTGCCTACACACCAATATTACAACTAAAACAAATACACTTATTGGTTCAGGAATGAAATTTTATATGGTAGAGTGAATTATCTGCAGTGTCAACAGTGTCATTTAAAAGTAAAAACAACGCCATAAAAATCATGACAGAATCCCTTGAACTGCTGAAATTATGCTGGAATGTTTGGGGAAAAAACATTGCATTCTGTGTAAAAAATGAAATGCATCTGAAACTGCTTAACACTGCACTTGTATTCGTAAATAATCCTTAGAGACTCTAGCCATATGAGAAATGGTTTTTGCAAAAATTCACCTGCCTGAAGATGAGGACACCCTTCCTGGTTGCTGATGCTTGCATGTGTGTGCCTGTGCGCTGCAAAAAGTTTGTTGCAGGCACTCGATTTTACAGGGAGCAGATCGGCTTTATTGGAAGCAGACCTCATGATCCGGGGCCCCCTGTTCCTCAGCCCCCCCCAATAGTGTGACCACTGCTCTACTTCCTCTATAGTTAAGCTACTGATAACAATACGGTTAATGTCAGTGGGGTGAACCCCCTCAATTAGAATAAGGGTCCAGATGCACAGACCTTCAGCTTTTGGGAAGGTATATTATAGTTGAGGTGAGGCCAGGCTCAAATTCAGCATGTAAAATAAATGAAGACATTTGGAAGACTCTATTGTGAACCAAACTCCTCCTTTATTCAATGATGGCAATGCACATACAGAGTATCTTACCCATCACTTACTGGGTTCCCCTGCTCCTCTGTTAGGCCTAACTCTCCCTGGCAAGGCTGCTGTCCCTGTCTACATCACTGCCAGAAAAGCCACCTCCCTCCTGTTTCCTGTCCATTTTATTCCTATCTTTAACCAACTTTATTGTGAACTTAAATATTTAAACAAAAGACATTTCACCCCTTTCAAAGCAGAACTGGTTCCCAAATGGAAAGGCGGGCCGGGACATGTCCAAAAATCAGAAACAGCAGGAAATGGCTCAGAGTCATACTAGTCAACATCAGAGAGATTCTTTAGAAATGGGAAGTTGTCTGCTTATGGGAAGGCTGCTTGTGTGCCAAAGTGCTATAACATATGCAAAAGCATGCACAACTTCCACTGCCAGTTAGATGCCATGACACGGTGTCTATTTTTTTTCCTCCTCTGGTTTCATTAAGTACATTTCTATGCGAAAAAAAATTCTGACAACATTTTCAAAAAATTATGTAAGCACTATTTAATAAAATAAATAGGATACTTTATAAGTCTCTTGCCCTGTAAATGCTGAACTCTGTTATTCCTAATTAATATGCATGGGGCATTGAACTTACCATTTCAGTTAATGAATGCTACTGCCTACGTTGCTTATTCTAAAAATGTATACTACAATATACACACGGATCCAAAATTATGCTGAGGGGTCTTGCATAGCATGTGCTCAAATGGGTAAAGCCCAAATGTATTCTGCCTACAAGTATGATCGCTAAACTAAACCCTAAAAATAAATGTAGCCAAAAATCCCACTTATTGCCCCTGTCTAAAGTTTCAGCTTCTCAATAGCAGCAATGATCCAGGACTGCAAACTTGTCACATGGGGTCACCACCTTGGAAAGTGTCTGCAACACTCACATGCTCAGTGGGCTCTGAGCAGCTGTTGAGAAGCTAAGTTTATGGGTCATCGCAAATTATCAAGCACAAAATGAGATTTGTCTGCAATATAAGCTGATGCTGCAGGGCTGATTTTTTAATTCTGATGCTAGCTACACTGGTTTCTGTGCTGCCATGTAGTAATTATATGTGTTAATTAATAATCAGCCTTACCGTATATACTCGAGTATAAGCCGACCCGAGTATAAGCCGAGGTACCTAATTTTACCTACGAAAACTGGGAAAACTTATTGACTCGAGTATAAGCCTAGACACAACTACAGCCCTGTCTCCCTGCCAAAGCGACCCCCCCCAGCGATCAACCGGACTTTGCAAAGTTGATGTTGACAGAGAATTGCCAACCGGATTACTGTGTGCATTGTCCCACTGTCCCACTACCATGTGCAGAGGGTGCTGTGTGATATTGCCATCACTGTTAATCTTTCGTATAACCAACAGAGGGCGCTGTGTGATATTGCCATCACTGTTAATCCTTCATATAACCAACAGAGGGTGCTGTGTGATATTGCAGTCACTTTTATTCTTTTATATAACCAACAGAGGGCGTTGTGTGATATTGCAGTCACTGTTATTCTTTCATATAACCAACAGAGGGCGCACTGTTATTCTTTCATATAACCAACAGATGGC
This sequence comes from Xenopus laevis, assembly GCF_017654675.1. Lineage (NCBI taxonomy): Eukaryota > Metazoa > Chordata > Amphibia > Anura > Pipidae > Xenopus > Xenopus laevis. Next base: position 61,568,012 of record NC_054385.1, on the reverse strand, counting down.
GCTGTGTGATATTGCAGTCACTGTTATTTTTTCATATAACCAACAGAGGGCGCACTGTTATTCTTTCATATAACCAACAGAGGGCGCACTGTTATTCTTTCATATAACCAACAGATGGCGCTGTGTGATATTGCAGTCACTGTTATTCTTTCATATAACCAACAGAGGGTGCTGTGTGATATTGCAGTCACTGTTATTCTTTCATATAACCAACAGAGGGCGCACTGTTATTCTTTCATATAACCAACAGAGGGCGCTGTGTGATATTGCAGTCTCTCCCCAAGCGAACTGTTGGTATAGGAATGATTAAAAGTGATTGCAATCTCAGCTACTGCCCACTGACTCGAGTATAAGCCGAGGTAGACTTTTTCAGCACATTTTGGATGCTGAAAAACGGCTTATACTCGAGTATATACGGTATATTGTGACATTTATATTCTATGTGTACTGTATATTGTGAGTGGGTCCCTAAGCTCAGTAAGTGACAGCAGCACAGAGCATGTGCAGTGAATCAGCAGAAGAGAAGATGGGAGCTACTGGGGCATCTTTGGAGGCCCAGATCTTTACTGCTAAAGGGCTGTGATTGCCTTGGGCTGGTATAGAAGGCCAAAACATAATGTTCAACATTTCTACCTACTTCTATAGTTAAGCTTTAGTTCTCCTCTAAGATACTCATTTCAATCTTAGTATACAATACTTGCCTTTTAATATGAATATGTTATTACATATATATCTCCTAAGATTACAACAAGCAAATGGCTTTTTCATTATGCCCTAAATTTTCATTATCCACTGATTGTGATTGTGAATGGAAAGACCAGTTCTACCTTAAGATTTTTTTTAATGTAATAGGAATTTTGCTTAATATGTACCAGGAAAAAGGTTTCTTTCCACAGTTTCTTTATTTATCCCTTTTATAAAGGTTCTGCCACTGGGCAGATGCACTAATCTTTATGAATAAACAATTTTGCATTCTTGCCTAAAGTCTTGATAAGTATTGCTGAATTAATTTTTTATCCATGTTTATTGTCTCTGAACACCAGGTAGTATACCATTATGTGACAGGAGTGCACTATCTTGGTTGCGTATATATTTATGAATATATATTTATGTTATTAACAGCCTACATCTGCCTAAAAGCCAACTGTTCAGTTATATGCAGCCACATGGAAGGGACTAAACACATTTAGGAATTCTAAATGCTCAAACAAAATTTCAACCTATTGCAAACCCCCTAGGATAGATTAGTAGAGATTTAAATTCTGATCTGTATACTGGTGTTCTGTTGCCTTCCCACATCGTCTCTGTACGACACACAGTTTGGTAAATCTATGCATATTGGGCATCAAAGTGTTCAGTAGATGTCTGGCGTTTATATTTAGGATGTTTTTTCTTGGTACCTAATGCTATGTAGAAGATAAGATGCTAGAAGTTGAAGCTTTGAGGCGATTTTCAGGTATTTCATCAAAAACGTTGCGACTCTTTAGTTTGGAGTAGAAAGACATGGTTACCCATTTTGGATTCATCTAAATGAATTAAAAATAAATGGTTTTGGGGGTCAACGTATCTTTTTTTGCAGCAAATATGTTGATTATTCAGTGCTAAAAAATGGAAGATTTATGGCCATTTCAGGCATTTCATCAAAACTGACAATTTTGGGAAAGCATTGCTACTAGTTTGGAGTAGAGTCATGGTTATCCCACTGGGTTCCAAACTTCCGGGGCCCATGCACGCATGCGCAAACAGTGGGACTGCAGGCACATGGTGCACCATGTAATTTTTTTTGGGGGGGCAACTGATCGGGGGAGCAGGTCTCGGCCAGCGGGGGCCCAGTCTTACACGTTTATCCTGCAAAAATGCAGTAAATGTGTTGACTGTTCAGTAGCTAAAGTGACTTCCGATACAATTTGTCTACACTAACTCTATTTTGGGGTCTCTAAGGGCCAGAAACTTTTATAATCATTTGCATAATGAACATCAAACTGTACAGCAGACCCCATGCATTCATATTTAGGATTTTTTTTGGTACATAATGCTATGTGAGACACTGGCAAAATGAAAGTTTTGAGGTGATTTTTCAGAATTTCCATAAATTATAGAAATTGCTAAATTCAGAAAAGCTTTGATGTTTGGTACTTTGGAATAGAAAGACATGGTTACCCATTTTAGATTTGGCAGAATGTGTTCTTTTCAAAAATATATAGTTTCCTGGAGTAAACCTACTGATCCATGATTTTTTGGCTTTGGAATGTAAAGTAAATCATATTCTGGGTAATGCTTTTGAAAAACCGTCACATTTACAGCTGGTTTTTTATCTATAGAAGTTGGAAATCTTTAGAGCTCTAAATCTTGTTCCATAAGTGAAAATAGACAAAAACACAGGCACAGGCACAAGCTCAGGTTCTCTTGAAAAAAGTGAGTTTTCCTAGGTAAACTAAAAATTCCCCACAGGAAATGCCCCCAAAGTGAGAGAGCACAAAATGTTCAAAAAACAGCTGGCAAATGAAATGGGAAATTCTGCTGGAACCATTTTTTCAAAAAAAGATATAGGGGCAGATTTACCTAGGGTCGAATATAGAGGAATAATCTTTCGATCGAACGACTAAATCCTTTGAATCGAACGATTCGAAGGATTTTAATCCATCGATCGAAGGATATTCCTTCGATCACAAAATTGTTAGGAAGCCTATGGGGACCTTCCCCATAGGCTAACATTGGCTTCAGTAGGTTTTAGGTGGCAAAATAGGGGGTCGAAGAATTTTTAAAGAGACAGTACTTCGACTATAGAAAGGTCGAATAGTCGAACGATTTTTAGTTCGAATCGTTCGGTTCAAAGTCGTAGTAGTAGTCAAAGGTTGAAGTAGCCAATTCGATGGTCGAAGTAGCCATATTCAACCATTCAAAATTCAAAGTATTTTTTCTTCTATTCCTTCACTCGAGCTAAGTAAATGGGCCCCATACTGTTGTAGCAGTATGTGCCATTGGATTATCCAAATAGAAAATTGCCATTTTGATTGCTAAGGGCCTCTTGGGATTGTCCAATTCACAAAGCACACACACACGAACTAAGGACACACATGCATGTTAGGTCACATGAGCCAATGAATGGACAAAGCTTTGTCTTTTATTCCCACACTTCTTCCTGTTACAGTTAGAGCTGCATCATTTCTGGTCAGGTAATCTCTGGGGGAGCACACAGACTATCAAAAAATGGTGGCTCAAGGGAATTTATCTAAAAGGGCAATATTAACAGTATCTATATTCCAGATGAGTAAAATCATTTAATATGACACTTAGGGGGTTATTTATCAAAGGTTGAGTTTGTGAGGTTTGTGAAGTTTTTTTTACACCTTTATAAACTCACAACTCAAATGTTTTCTTATTTATGAAAAAACTTGAATGGTAAAAACTCAAATCAGTGAATTTGGGGTGAAAAACACAAATACTTGAATTTATCAAGTCTTTCGGCAAAAAAAATTAGAATTGCTCAGATTAATCGAGTTTTCGAGCGAAACCTACAGAAAACACTTGAACGTCATGAAGGGTACAAATGTCTCCAAATCATTCAAGAGACCTCTGCCATTGACTTCTACATGACCTCGACAGGTTTTAGCTAGAGTATTTTTGGATTCAAACTATTTGAAGTTTCGGGGTATAGTAAATCTCGAAAAATTCATATTTTTTTATAGTTTTTACTGAAAACTACCCGAGAAAACTTTCATTTTTCTGAGAAAAAACAATTTGACCTTTGATAAGCCCCAAAGTATCTTTTGCTTAAGTATTCATTATGGGTGTATTATAGGTTTCCTTTGTTGAAGGTGTTAAAACAGGGGTTTGATTCATTTTTAGTTAAAATAATGTGTTAAATATTCAATAGTGATTCATCCATGGAGGTTTATGATTTTTGGAGTCAGAAAGGAATTTATCCCCCACTATGGGCTGAATTGGCAGAGAAGGAGCTAGCTGGGGGGTTCTGGTTTACCAACACTGTCACCTGTGTACATCATCCTTCCCGCACTCCTTCAACCTTCCAAATCCTTTGTAACGTTCGATGGACTATATATTGAAGGTCGAATTTTAGTGTTTTTTGAGGTTTTTGAGACAACAACTAAACTCACTTTCTCTAAACCAAAAACATCATGAAATTTATTAAAAAATCTGAATTTAAAAAGCACGAATGGGAATAGTGGAGAAAACTTCAACTTTTTGTAGCACAAAAGTCAGTGTAAAAAATACCCAAAAACCTCTAATACCTCTGAAACCACAAATCAAAGAAAGATCTTCTGGTTGTGAAAGGGATATCTACCTTTGACTTTTACCTGATTTCAACAGGTTTTAGCTGGAGTGTTTTCATATTTGTAATTGTTGCAGTTTTGTCACAGAATAAATCCTGACAAAATTAGCATTTTTTTGTTTTGTTTCGTGACCCGTTGCAGCTCCACAGTTTCATCGAATTATTTTCCTAACAGTTTTGTCTTTTTTGCCTGGATTTTCTCCTGGATTATTGTCTTTTCACTGATTGTCCAACATTGTGTTTTCTACTAAATATGTGTATTTATCAAACATGGCTACATATATTTTGATACATTTTTATTTTAATATATAATAATATATTAAAATAATATATAATATATATAAATATATATTTTAAATGATCAAAGTATCCCATTCTCAACTGAACATGGAAATCATTAGATTCCCTCCATGGGATCTACTTTTAGGTAAGTTATCATATTAGGATTTATCTCTTCAAATATTATATATTATAATAGTAATATTAAAATAGTATACTACACGGAAACTTTATTGCATTAAATAGAAAGAAAACATGTTGTGTTTAACAGAACACTACCAATTTCCTAAGCTTTGTTATTTAAATTCTACTCTGAAGGGTGATGTAATTGAACTGTGAATTGTAAAAGTGCTAGACAGCTGAGATCTACTGGTCACCAGAAAAGGATCTACTGGCTGGTCATACTCTTAGACACCCTGCTTTAAACAATAATTGTCTAGGGCAGAGGCAAAGTTTACAGAGACAATAAAGTGAATACACTTCACTGAACATTATCAAAACATTTTTGGCAATATACTTGTCAGTTCTTTAAACAATGGCATATGGGCCAATTTTTGCCCCTGTGATTAGTATTGTGCCCAGGGAACCTTAGGGTTACTTTTTAAATACGAATCACATTTTAAGCTGCTGCTGCTAAGTTTAATCGAGCAGACATATTTTAACAGATCTATATGCAGCAAGAGCTCATAAAACAAAGCATTCCAGTATGAGTGGATTTACAAAAGCACCTTTACCCTCCTTTGCCAAATTATCAACATGTGAATCATGAGCTGTACACCACCATCCTCAACTTAATTTCTCCTTTATTAAAATGTCAACTGCATTTGTTGTATATCAGAAACAGATTCATTTTGTGTAGCATATGTCCTATCGTTTGTTATCCTAGAGTGCTTTGTAATTTTAACTTAATTTAGTACATAAAAGGTCACTCACTATCAGCAATGTATTTTTTCCCACAGTGCCTAGTACAAAAAATATTAATATAGACTGTTTATCAGCTAATGTAAACGAATGGCATAAAATACAGTTAAAGTAAATATATTATCTTCAGAGCATATTCCTGCATTAGTCACTGATTTTAAAAGATGAAGCATTCCTTTAAAAAAAGGGCAGAGAAAGCATATCTGCTTTGTGGATTCCCGCTAACCCCTTTGCTTTTGACAGGACAGTTATTAAACCTGTGCCAAATATGGGAGCCAAAGTCTTAATTACCAACTGCTATTAATAGAAAGTTATTTACTTCCACTTGAAATAAAGCACAAACCAGATCTATTGTTCATTATGCCAAGTGAAAACCTGTGCTTCTCTTCTCATACCATCTTGCAGCCTGCTTTTACTTACTTCTATTTAAGCATCATTTATTCATCCATGTTTTTCACTAAAAATCAGTTTAGTAGTGACACTCCACTTTTTGCTTTGCTGAAACCACTGAAAAAATTCTAAAAACTGCAAAATTTTGTGTATTGTACTGCTTTTTTTCTCAAGTCAATGGGCATGTTTCTTGCACCAAATACATTGTAGTCCAGGGGCGTTTCTTTCTTGTGCCAAATGCATTGGAGACACTGATGTGTCAGGGTACATGTAAATCATTGCCTAGAACTAAGGTCATGCCAGACTCCTGGATCCCTTTTGTCAATCTCCTTAGCTCAAACATATACCTGTACATTACTTTGAATAAATAAAAATGCTGATATATATATTTATAAACCCTCTATATTATCACTACAAATTTTTAAAGAATATTCCACTCATAAACCTTAACGGTTTGGATGCAGTTTTAAATGAAAAACATGTGGTTGAGTGCACATCTTTACAATTTGTAAGATGGAATCTGTTTCTTGTGTGAATAACTCAGAATACCATCTTAATAAAGGCTAAGTCGATGGTGTGATGCAGCCAGGGATGCATGACACCTAGAGCTATTTAAAAAGCTTTGTCTTGTGCGTCTGCATCTGCTTTAGCCTTTAGAATAGGCATTCATTCTGAAGCACCTGCCAACAAACTAGAAACTGGCACCAAGCACATGCAAAATGTGCAATCATGTGGCACAGCCAAAATGAGAGCCTCTCAAATCAGTCAAACATTGGCACAGCCAACACTTCATTGTTATCATTTTATCACCCCTGCCACAGAGCAAGAAGCATCTGGTCTCTATGTTTTTATTGTGTGCCACAAATATAACTAGGAACAACTGCATGGAGTGAGCCCCACAAAAGGTGTTAGTAAAATAATATATATGTGAGAAAGATTCCTAGCTCAGTGGCTCTGCAGTTTTAAGCAATTAGTAGTTATTGACAAGATTCGCTGTTAAAAAAAAATGACTCTCAATTCATATAGCAATAAAGAAAAAGTTTTATGAAAATATAACATTATACAGACACTATTATATTTTTGGTGTGATATTTCAGGTACACAGGAACATCCTTGTGTAGAACTGCCAACATACCATGTGTTAAACAGATTTTAAGGTGAATGGGAAATATCCATGTCAAAAGATATGAGCATGCCAAAGAGGGGAGACCATGGATTCCACAGAGGTATAGTGATGGCGAATCTGCCCCGTTTCACAGAAAAATTTGCAAAAAGCACTGACGTCAATGGACGTCAAAATAATTTTGACATGCGCGACACTTTTCTCCAAATGCCAGTCAATTGACGTGTGCCAATTTTTATGCGCATGAAAATGTTTACAAGCACAACTTTTGTCCAAATGGATTAAAGTCAATGGGTGTCCGAATAACTTTAACGTGCAACAATTTTGTTGAGCGACAATTTTTTTGTCACAACAAATTTTTTCAAAAAGTTTCGCAAGAACATTCGCCGACAGCGGAATCCAGAAATCCGCCACAAATCCATGCCTGCCGAATAAATTCGCCCATCACTACTCAAGTATGTGTTGGAGCTAAGGGCGATATAACTTTACACTAAGGCGCCTGTTTAAAAACATTCGGATTTCCTTTTTTTCCCCACGATTTGTATGTTTTCTCTAAAAATTAAAGGTTTTTTTTTACATTTTTCTAAAACTCCAATTAAAAGCAGTTGAAGTCCCATAGAAGTCAATGGGAACTGCTCTGATCCTATTGGACCTTTTTTTTTAACCATTCAGATTTTTGTTTTTGTTTCTCATTTGTAATTGTCCATTTGTACTTTTTATTTTCAAATATTTTAATAACTTTCATGGCATTCATAGTTTTAGAGAAATAGAGTTTAATCATGGATTCAAAGAAGCTCTAATACCACTAAAAACTTTAATAAAAGTTCTCTTTTGTTGTAATGTATTAAAAGATCCGAATAAAAAAGAAGAAATGAGAAAAAAAACTCTGAATGATGCACTAAAGAAACCACAATTACTAGCAAAAAAAATCCAAAAACCTCTAAAAAAAGAAAAAAATATCCAACAGGATCAGCGTATTTCCCATTGACTTTTATAGTGCCTTGACTACTTTTATTTGCCAAATAAGAAAAAAGAAATTTAAAACACTCTTTTTTTATTTAATTTTTTTATTGATTTTCTGTGATGAATAAAACATTCAGTAAAGAAACAACATGTAAACAGCGGCCTTGCGTGTCATCATTGGATATTCCCCCACATCAAATGTTATGGTTCAGTCAAGATTGACTAGTCATTTCTATGACATCCTGAGTTTTTATAGTGCAACTGTGCCGTATTGGAACATGAGAAGAGGGGAGGTGGGAGTAAAGAGGGAGGGGGGAAGAGAGAACAAGGAGAGGGAGATAAGGGAGAGGGGGTGGTAAGGAAGGAGGGGGGTATAAAAACACAAATTTTTAGCTGAAAAAATATGATTAGTTAAAAAAAAATAGAAATCCATATATTTTTTTTTACTTTTTTATTTTTAATTTTTTTTTCTTAACACTTTCTTATATTAGTTTAATTGTCTTTCATGCCCAAAAATATTCCAAGCTGTTTTTTTTTTTAATTTTATTTGTTATTTCATTTTCAAGCACTGCACTTTCTGATTTTTACGTGTTGGGTTTCTTGAAGGACTTTAATACAGTAATAAAATGTTAGGCATCCTCCCTCACCAAATATTGAGCAGACTCATTATGCGATGTTTGTTCATAATGCTATGTTACAGATACAGGCCTGAGTTGCCTTGTCACAAACAAGACAGACATTTGTCATACTGACTTGTTTCCATAGAAAACAATGAAGCGTGTCTGTAACAATATAGCACTTTCGCCTCTGGCACCACTTTTGTCTGTGGAATCATTTGTCAAAGAGTTCCAATACACATTAACTTGGAGTGAAATTTGGTTGTAAATATTTCCAAGTTCAGTCCATGCTAATTTTCAGCATGAAATGGTATAGCCTTTAACCCAATAGAGGGGAGATTTTACCAATTAAACAACAAACAAATAAATAATTAATACAGAAGCATAACTATGAGGTTAGACTGTAATTCCTTTAAAAGGCTGCAATCTATAATAGAGTATCTGGCTTTCTTTTAATCATTTTTGAATCCTTTATGTATTTAGTTTCTTTGGGGTAGTTAGTTGTTATATCTTAGGTGCCCTAAGTAATGAACCATTACAAATTCAACAAATTATTTATTCAGGGCAAGTCCTTATTCTTTTTAAGGTTAAAATTATTCAACATGTCTGTGGCATTGTATCAAAATGTTGTATCTCAAGTTATTAACTGAAAATTGATAAACAATTTTTTTTTTAGTTTCAGCGCTATTTAAGTTTTTAACTGCAAATATAATTCATTTTGTAATAGCCACACCATCTATTGGTCAGTTTCTGTAACTGTACAGTCCAAGAGATATATCTTCAGAAGTAAGATGTGTTCTGATGTTGCTCTGCTCAGGAAGGAGATGGTAAAGGGCACCTGAGGCTTCTGATCTCATTTCTGAGCAGAAGAAGAAAATCAGATATTTTTTTAGAAGAATCAAAGAATTTAAATATTTAGACCAGAAAGAGTAGAATAAAGTGCTAGAAAATCATAGTGCTTCCTGTAGACTCAGTTGACTTAAGGAAGGTATTGCTTACTTTTTGTTTGGTATGTCACTTTCAATCCAATAAAGTAATATCAATTTGATGCCATGCTTTTGAAATGCTATTAACTCAAATATATGCAATTGTATTAATCTTCACACTTCTGCTGCAATTGCATCAGGTGTAATGACATTGCAATAAAATGTTGCATTGTGGGTAAATGTCATGGGGATTGTGCTTGAAATTGCACTTTGCTCACTACACTTGCAGTCAGAAATGACCCCTTATATTTTTTGCTAATGAAAATAACTTGAAAGTATATGAAATGATAATCTGAGTATCTGTATATATTATGTTTTTGTTTAGGAGAAAATGTCAATTTAAAATACTGCAAGAAAGCAAATGAAGCAAAAAGCCCTGGTATTTAGCTTTATGAAATGTGTTTGCAGTTAAAGTTACTAATTATTGGTTGTAACCCACAGGACAAGATAGATTGCCTGTAATGACAGTTTTTTGATACTCAAGTGGGAACTAATTGGAAAGGATCTTGGTGATTTCTATACAGAATTCTGCATTGGTGTAGTAATTACTGTTAGTGCTTCCTGATTTGTGTACTGACAGCACTTAATGGGTAGGGAAGTTATCAGATAAAAGTGGGGGAAAATGATGATAGTTTTAGGGAGTAATTCCATTTCCGTCTTTATGTTTATGCGTTGTGGCTTTTACCTTGTTTATTGGAGGTTTTAACTGATTATTGCCCGAATCCTTTTTCTTTTTTCTATAATGCCATTTTAAAAGTCGATAATTTCATGGTTGTGAGTCTTTTATGTTGCAATCATTCACATTGCAATACAAATGGAATCCTTCAAATGGACCAAGGTTTTAAGTGCTTGGTATATTGAGGCCACTTCATCTTCAAATGTCTTAAAAGATTGTTCAAATCAATGTATCTGTGTTTGCCAAAGACATAAATCTATGCAGAGCAATCAAATCTATGCAAAAAGTGTCCTCTAGTAGCTTTGGATCTATGGAGTCTTTGGTTGCTCCCTAAGATGACAAGATGCTTGCAGAAGGATCACTCCTTCAAAAAAGCTTATAAAGGATGTTTTTTTGTTTGTTATTTATTTATTTATTTATTATTGTCATAAAATTGTATTTTGAGACATTTAATAATCCTGATTGTATCAGTCTTATGGTTATATGTTATTACTTATTTCATTAAGATTACCTATTTGACTATAGCTCACATCATTAACATTTTTAAGAGAAATTATTTGTGATTATTTTACTAACAATTTTGACAGCAAGAGTGGACCTTGTGTTCATGCAGGGAGTATTTCTTCCTGGGTGTATGTCTTCAGAGCGCATCATAAGTGGGTGCAAGCTAACCTTGCCCTTACTGTGTGCCATAGCTTAGGGGGTATGGACAGGGGTCCACTGTGGCCTTGAATCCTCTGCAGGGGATTGATGGGAGGAGGTACACACAGAGCTGTCAACCTGACAGAGTACATAGCCAGAGGACGTGCGGTGCTCGAGAGCATGACGGTGAAACATTTCCGGGTATGTGACGTCAACTAATTGATGTCACGCTCATGTGCACAACTACTACTGAATCCAAAGAAAGCATGCTGAGCATGCACACATCCCTCGAGCTGACATCACTGCAATTTTTTGTGCATGCACATACCAGATTTTAGCAGAAAATCATGGAAAATAGTCAGAATTCAGGAGAAAGCTTTGGAGTGATGGGAGAATGGGGGACAGCCTGCAAATTGTGGGGTTTACAGCTCTGTACACACCCCCCAATATTATCCCAACTTACAGGGGAAAAAGATAATATCTTTCAAATGTGCAAGTCAGGGAGCACCAGCAGATGCCCTGAACTTACTACCCTATGGCAGGCAGTAAGAAAAGAGCTGCCTTGTACCATCCAACATTGTGCTCTGATCATTTTGAACTAAGCAATGCAGCATTTCTCAAAAAGCAAAAATAACTAAAACTACCAACTAAAAACTCCCCTTTATTGAAAACAATGTGATGGTAGAGACATAAATGTTTTTACAGTGATGCCTGTAAAGTAGAGTAAATCTCATTAATTCAATTGTACAGCATTTTCAGAAAGTGAAAAAATACGAGGATAGTGAAATAAATATACTTTGGGGCAGAATTGTTTTTGAACAAGCAAAAAAAATTATGTCTGGAATTATTCATCTTCAGTAGCTCATTTTGCAGTTGAAACGATGCAGGGAAAAATGTTAATGATTTATAAAATTTACATAACACTAGTTATTTTCGGACAACTTAAAAAAACTTATTACTGTTACAGTTATTGATCAGTTATTACTTTTATTACTAATTAGTTTTTTACTTTGAACTGAAAATAAATAGAGGCAAAGTTGTGTATTTTTGGAAGCGAGTCTTTTACTTTACTGCTCTTAAAGTAATAGGCACTTTTTGTGCTTGAATGGGGGAACTTATTTCCCAGCTAGGGATGTCGCGGACTGTTCGCCTGCGAACTAATTCGCGCGAACATCGACTGTTCGCGTCCGCCGAATGTTCGCGAACGTCGCGCGACGTTCGCCAATTTGGGTTTGCCTTAGCTGGCGCTTATTTTTGACCTCTCACCCCAGACCAGCAGATACATGGCAGCCAATCAGGAAGCTCTCCCTCCTGGACCACCCCTACACCCCCTGGACCACTCTCCTTCCATATATAAACTGAAGCCCTGCAGCGTTTTTTCATTCTGCCTGTGTGTGCTTGGAAGAGCTAGTGTAGGGAGAGAGCTGGTTAGTGATTTGAGGGACAGTTGATAGTAACTTTGCTGGCTAGTAATCTACTTGATACTGCTCTGTATTGTAGGGACAGAACTCTGCAGGGATTTGAGGGACATTTTAGGTTAGGTAGCTTTGCTGGCTAGTAATCTACCTTCTACTGCAGTGCTCTGTATGTAGCTGCTGTGGGCAGCTGTCCTGCTGCTGATCTCTCATCTGCTGACTGCTGCCTGTAACCCAATAGTCCTTGTAAGGACTGCTTTTATTTTCTTTTTTGTTTTTTTACTTTGCTACTATAAGAGCCCAGTGCTATTAGTCTAGCTATTAGTCTAGTCTATTAGACTGTTGTGCTGCTCCTCCTAGTAGTTCACCACTACCAGCACCAACCAGAGTCAAAATTGTTACAAAGTATCTTATTTGCACCTGTTAGCTGTTCTGAGCTCTTTGCCAAAAGCTAATTAAGTTAGCTGTTCAGTTCAGAGAAAAGAGGGACTTTCCAGTACAAAAGAGGGACAGGGGGTTGAGTGGTCAAAAGAGGGACAGTTGGGAGGTATGCAAGTGCCACCTAGCTGTGTGAGCTTTTTCACATTCTGTCTAAATAACAATAATAATTCTGTGTCCGTAAACATCACCTGAGTGATACAGCAGCAATAATATATTCCGTATCCACTACTGTATACGTTGCCCTTGCAGGCATTGTTTGCCCAGTCTTTAACCAAGTGCCACCTCGCTGTGTGAGCTTTTTCACATTCCGTGTCCAGAAACATCACCTGAGTGACGTAGTGTGATTTCTGCCCTTTACAGCACAAAACGCAGCGCTGTGTCAACAATGTATTTTTCAGATACATTTTTGCCCTTGATCCCCCTCTGGCATGCCACTGTCCAGGTCGTTGCACCCTTTAAACAACTTTAAAATCATTTTTCTGGCCAGAAATGTCTTTTCTAGCTTTTAAAATTCGCCTTCCAATTGAAGTCTATGGGGTTCGCGACGTTCGCGAACCGTTCGCATTTTTGACGCAAGTTCGCGAATATGTTCGCGAACATTTTTTCCGCCGTTCGCTACATCCCTATTCCCAGCACACATCTTACTAATTCAATTTCCTGTCAGAAAAACAACAGAAGCCTACCTTGTTTTATGGTGGGGATTTTAAAACAGGATCAGTGTCAGTGTCCCATGCGACATTAACTTTATCCAAATGGAACACAAACATTAGGGTACTGTGCAGAGCCGGAAGCAAAAAAAAGTGCAAAAAGATAGTACCTAAAGGTAGAAATTTAGAATTACCTCTAAATAACCTTTTAACCCCCCTCCTTTCACCATTATATAAGATCTTGCTAATAGGACAGAATGGAACTCTATTGGTTTCATCCAGTGAACACTATATGATGAAAAGGTGTCAATGATTGGCTCAACAGACACACAAATGCCATTTAAACGGATGGAGGCACAATCCGAAATTAAACAATTGATTTTGTTTTGACACATTCTGAGATATTCCCCATGGGGCCACAATAATACTCGATTTATGGGGGGGGGGCAAAGCAACAAAGCAATTTGCATTCAAAATGGGATCTGCTATTTAGTCCACCAGTTTATCCACTACTGCTACAGCCCACCTGATAGTAGGTGCAGTTCAGATTGGCTTTGTGAAATATTTTTGTAAGGGGGCCCTGCGCTAGGGCCAGAACTAGGGGTAGGCAGAAGAGGCATGTGCTTAGGGCACAATGGTGGTGGTTAGGCACTAAGCATGTACCTCATTTGTAGCCTGGTCTGTCATTTGTTCATGCAGGCGCGGAGGGCAATGTGTTGCCTAGGATGCCCCATGGCTTGGCCTAGTGCTGCCCTGCTCCCAGACATTATGCCACTGTATACTGTATTTGAATGAGAGGGAGTTCCAGGAACCGGCAGAAGAGAATGAAAGGATTCAGAATATTCAATACACCTTCTTTCCCTGACCTAATGTCTGTTCAGTCATATTCTTTTATAAGTCCATTTCCGTCAGTATAGTGCTGTTTACCCAGTGAATGAAATGCTATCATGATGATGGCAAATGTGCTTTAGGCACAGTTTCTCTAATTATAAAGAGCATTTAAATAAGGAGCTGCAGGAGGCAAACCATAAGGCTAGCATAGAAAATCTATTCATTGCAAACCCCCTTTCCCATTGTTCTCTTTTAGACTGACTCATATAAATGGACAGAAAGCATTAAAATTGGAGGTTTAAAATCATTTACTTTATTTACTGTGACTAGGAATGCATTTTTCTCAATTAGATGAGTTTGCATTTACAAGAGGGTTGCAGCATTTGAGACAACATACTGTGAGGATGAACTATTGAAATACCGCACTCAACACAGGAAATTGAAATGGAGTAATACAACACAGTTATGCACTGGCATCTGCTATTCTACTGCCTAGTGAGACATGCTAAAAACAGTTGTAAGTATAACCAAGAAACACAAAACCAGCTCCCATTAGAAAATCAGGCACAATCACAGCTTTGCAGTAGATTTTAGTTTGTAGTGTTGGTAGCGTTATGGATTCAGTGATACTGAACTTTACAAAGGATTTACAAGTTAAAGAAATACATATAACAATCTAACAAATGCCTGGGTGCTAGGTTATAGAGATCAGTATCCAAACAACAACAAACAAAAAAAAGTGTTTTTATTGCAATGTTTCGGCTCCTAAACTAAAGCCTGTATTAGTAAGTATATATATATATATATATATATATATATATATATATATATATATATATATATATATATATATATATATATATATATATATATATATATATTAGAAGGTATTCAGAAGCACTCACAGATGTAACAATAAGTGAGTGCTGTTGCATACATTGACTATATAGATTTTCTTTTAAATATATATTTGATTCCCTATGTCCTCTATAGGAAAGTATAGGAGGGAAGTATCCTCCATTTGCCCAAGAAGTTCCTGTCCATAGTAAATGTAATGGGTAGAAGCACATGTCTTTTTCCCTTTATACTCCACCTGTTATCTAGGGTGAATGCTGCTGGAGAGCCTAGAACATAAGGCACCAGTAAAGAGATTGTGCCCTAAGGGAACCACCCCCTTAGTTAAGCTACAGAGTCAGGACCCAATGAAAGAGGTCTTAGTTAGGGCACCCCAGTAGTGTAAGTATATTCAGGGCAGCTTGGCTCCAACCAAGTTTGATAGACTAGAGGCCCTAAGGGGCCTACACTGGAGGGGATCCAGACCAATAGCAAGTACTGCTACTTGTAAACTTAAACTTTACTAGGTTTCATCTCTTTTCCAATACTTTTGCCTCAATATCTGCTGCTTATCTGAATATTACTAAGTTCTCAACTACCTTGTGTGGACCATGGTACTAAGTGGGTTCCTGATGTATGTTAAATAAACATCTTTTTCATGTTTAAGAATCACTGACACCCTTATTTCTTCAATTACAGCCCTTTGTGTATCTGATATTTTTTCTAAATTCTGTGCTGCCTATCAATATTGTCCCACTGATGTGCTGGTCCAGCCTGCCACTAGGTGTCCCTGTTTTCAGTTTATTCATTTCAATCAGCGCTGGCAAACACTGCAGAAAACAGACATTACAATTAGTAATATTTTGGCCAAAGAATCCAGTCAGTTCTACACAAGCTGAATATTCACTTATATTACAGTTTTATTCCAAAGGCAGGCATATTACAGTGTGTGGCCTGGTCAAAAAGGAACTTGAGAAACAAAATTTTCCCAACAAAGGGAAAAAATGTATTGCCTAGAGCAATTTTTGTTGCTTTTATGGCGAAATGCATAACTGTACTTCTGTATTTCCCTTTCAATGGACTCTGTGAGTTATATGTGTTTTATTTTGTGATTCTTTTAGCATAATATCTTTACATAATATTGTTTTGCTCTGCTCACTTCCTGGATCATGGTAAAACGTTACAGGAGCGGCTTCATTTCATAATGAAAACAAATATAATTCTAAGCAATTTTCCTATATACATTAATTGTATATTAATTGTATAATAAAATTTATGACAAAGCAGGGCTGTTAAATGTGGATGTTTAATGTTAAGCTAGAAAATAAATGACTAGAGTGAGTGGTGCAAAGAATAAGAAGAAATAAAAAATAGAGGATACACCAGAGGGCTATTTGCCCCAATAAAGAAAACATGACCACCTGCTCGCAAAGAAAGAAAATGGGCACAGAACGAGCTGAATGATCAGAGGCTAATTAAAACTGAATTGAATGAGGAACTATATACCACTATAAACCCATTAGGGTTCACCGACTGTAAGACAAACAGGAATTTGAAGCAGATCATGACACTGGTCTCATGGGTCACTTAAATCAAAGACATACTACAAGAACTGTTTAAATCAGAACCAACAGTGGTAATTACAAAAAAGTCAGCATTCATTTCAATTCCAAAGAAGTGATTGTTGCAACTTCCACACAGTAGCCCTGATTTTACATGCTAGGAATTTTGGCTGAAAATCATAGAATAATTCTAGGGTTGCCTCCTGGCAGGTATTTCAATGGCCCAGCCAGTAAAAATGCCAGCCATGGCCAGTATTACAAATTTACCAGCAATGTACTAAATTAGTGCCCTGGCCCACCTCTGTTCCTCCCCAATCCCCCCTCTCTCTCTCTCTACTCCGCCTCTATGCCCGCAAAGCCTGGCTATTTACCAAATCTCCACCTGCTTTGCCCATTTATGGCACAGTCCCATCCCCCTTTATCATGTCTCTGTCCTGTAACAAGGCATTGGTGGGGTTTTTTTTGAAAACAGCCAGTTGGACGGTGACATGGGGGGACTCTGCCAGTGATGTGGGAGGTGGGGCAGATGACAGATCGCCATGTCAGTCACTTCAATGTCCTGTCCAAAATTTCCAAACTTCTCACCTGAGCAGCCTTCCAAAAACTGGGTTGTTCGGGTGAAATCCAGACAGGTGGCAACCCTAATTGGTGATATAGAACATTAGAAAAGGTGGTAACCCTTATTATGATTTCCAGTTACTATGTTCCGATCGGTTTAAAAAATAATTTTAATTTCTTAAAGGAGAAGCTACCAAAGCAGTTTATTTCCAATAGATTAGCCACAACAGTGCAAGCAAGAATGCTATATTTATTCTGTAGAATGCTTTACCATTGGTTCAAGGCAAAATTGCCTGATAGAACTGTATACTATCTCAATTTCTCTTTTTAGATATACAATAGCCTTAGAGATCCAAACTTCGATGAATTGAAAATAAAAATTCGGACAAAAACGGATTAAGCAAATACACAGATACACCACTTATGAAAAAAGTCAGGCTGCCCATGACGGGTTCCCACAGAATAAGCGTCAGGACAGCAAAAAGTCTCTTAAAGAAAAATTGGCTTTTATTTCAGCTAGCAGCAAACAGGTACAAAATAAAAGCAGTTTTTCTTTCCAAACAACAAAAGTAGCTTTCAGCAGCAGTACAGTGAGTGTCAGTGTGTACAGGGACATAGAATCCCAGGATCCCAGACACTCTATTTGTGTCCCCCCTAGTTTAGAGATGCTGAGAGACTGACCAGCCTGGCTAATCAAACCCAGCTGGTCAGCCTGAAGCACCTCACTCTGCTACACTGCCTCAATAAAAAGCTTGGTGACTTCAAGACACACACCAACAATAAAGAAATTGAATCAGTCCAAGATTTAATTTAGTGTGGATCAATTATCAGCAAAATAATATAAAAAAATAACCAAAAATATATTTTGGTAGCTTTAAAGTGATACTGACAAGTACTGTAATCTATAGGAGCAAATCAGCATTACTTGAAATGAAGTTTATAAATCTTGACTATCTTCAAGAAATGGCCTTAATTTTCAGCCCAACGCTTTTTACCCCTACTGATTTGTCTGAGCTTAAGAGCTCGTTCTATCACAGATGCCAGACTTGGGGGCAACACAACCAGGGTCAGACTGGGCCAGCAGGACATCAGGAAAAATCCTGGTGGGCCCCGCCGACCCATGATTGAGAACACAAAGAGAAAGTTAAAATTATGCAGTGCATACAGGGTGGAGGTAGTGTCCAGTTCGACATGTGAAGGCTTGTATGGTGGGGGACCCCAAGGTGGCAGTCCCAATGGGCACAGGACACACCAGTCTGACATTGAGCACAATGCTTCCATAGGCACAAGTACCATGGCAGTCATGCTGACATGCTCTTATTGAGTATAGGAACCAGCGCCAGATTTCTTTTGAAGGTGCCTGGAGTCTGGTGTCTTCAATCACCACCCCCTCCTCCCACAGAATTGCTTGCATGTGAATCCTTTGTTCTTACGTCTAGAGCACAGGGGACAGGGTCCACGTAGACTGGATGGAAGCAAGTTTTAGGTGCATGCTGCCCCTTTAATTTGTGCTGTCCTAGGTCCTTCCTTTGTGGCCTCACCACAAATCTGGGCCTGATAGAGACATAACTTCAGGAACATGTCAATATCAAACTGTTGCTGTTATTGTTCTGCATACTTGGCATCATCAGGTACATATCAAAGTTACAGGGCTTATGTGCCCAAAGCAAACTGGTTTAGTATAAAGAAGCTTAAAAGGTCTTTTTTATCTTAACAACAATATTCAAAGGAAAAAATGCTTACAATGGGCTAAATAATCACTGCTGCAGCCCTGAATAGAAATCACCAATATTCTTTTGTTTCTATGTTCATCTACCCCATGCAGAGAAAACTAGTACTTGTCAATACTAAGGAAGTCAGTAGGCTTGTGTTAAATTCCCTTTTCATTTGCAGGTTAAAATGTAGCTTTTTGGCCCAAGGGGTCATTGCTGCATTCATTAACTGCAAAAAGGTAAGAATGGGGGAAACTATAAAAAGCTAGCTAAACTAGGAATGTAGTTTATCCCATTATTCTACAGGGTCAATATCCTCTAGCCTACTCCTTTGAATGTGTAATCAAACGTAATTATAATTCAGATCACTTAGACATTTTTATCATTTATCGAGCTGATCCAGACCAGTGTCTGCCATAAAACTGAGTATTCTCTTGTCTTTGATTAATATATATATTTTTTGTGTATAAAACTGGTCATTCCTTGAACTCCAAACTATTGTACAGCTACAATGATGCGAAACCTATCACAGCATTTTCACGTGGAAGCAAAATATTAGCACATATTTGCATCTGTGCTCAGAACATTGGTTTCTTCATTTGCATTTCTACATATGAATGGAAGCTGCCATACTGTTTAGTGGGATTAATTATTTGCATTGAATTCAGCAGAACAGTGAGGTGTAACTAATATGCCCATTTACCATAGAACGTAAAGAATGCAGAGTACTGCTTTGTTCACTGAATAAGTTATGGACTTCAGTTTTTCTAGAGAAATGTATGGGTCCTTAGCCCTCCTTATACTACAGGTATGGGATCCATTATCCGGAAACCCGTTATCCAGAAAGTTCCGAATTACGGAAAGACCGGCTCCCATAGACTCCATTGTAAATAAATAATCCACATTTTTAAAAATGATTTCCTTTTTCTCTGTTATACTAAAACAGTACCTTATACTTGATCCAAACTAAGATATAATTAATCCTTATTGGAAGCAAAACCAGCCTATTGGGTTTATTTAATGTTTACATGATTTTCTAGTAGACTTAATGAGTGAAGATCCAAGGCCATCTGCAAAATGTTGACATGGTTTTGTGCAAAAATGTGCTGTGACATTTTTTGGCAAGAAAAAACCATAGAGAAGAAACATTCATTGTCACCAATGTATTTTTTGTGAAAAAAAATTGCTGTGAAAAAAACACCTATTGACTTCAATATATTCTGTGCAGAAAAAGTAATTGTGAAAACCCACCCATTGACTTCAATGTATTTATGTCAACACAAAAAATAACTATTGAATTCAATGTGTTTTGCAATTTTTCCTGCAGTTTCTCTACTTTTTTGGCTAATCCAAACAGGACGAATTGCTCTTTACTATTGACCGGTGCATGCTACCTGTTGGTTGCTATGGGTTACTAGACCTGTGTATTGAAGCAGTAAGGAATATACTGTGTGTGTGTGCTGGTGTACACGATGTTCTATCCCAGTACAGAAAGATCTTCAGGATCTTGACACAGAACTCTAGGGTTTCACAGGAATGAATTTCACAATATACATCAAGGGTCAAAATCTAGCTAGGTGTCTAATGTCAAAATACACAACCCATCTATTTCACTGTAATGACCCTTTTTAAGGAAATAAACCAACTCAAATCAACATTCTGAGCAAAGCAGAAACAAAGCCGCTGAAGAAATGCCGTGACACGTGTGTGATATTTGTAAGTCACTGGAAGTGTTAGACAAGACTTCATTTCCTAATTATCCTTGTGGAAATGATCAGCCGTTAACTGTGAACAACAACAATGGTTTGCATAAGGAGAAGACAACAATGTTTCTATAGAGGGTAATTTGTATACAAACATGAATCAACTTCCAGTCAGTTAGTAAAGTTTAATTAAGTAGTTTGGGTAATTGCCTAAAATAGAGTGTGATGATTTATCTCTGTCTGGTGAAACGTGTTTAGCTGGTGGTCAATTCAAAGGGAGAAACACATAGTGAAATAAATCAATAATTAACAGATAATTATTAATTAGATTTCCTATGGATTCAAACGACAAATTGCTGTGTTTTGTGTTTGAGCAGCTGAAAACATAATGGGAGATCAGGTGAAGCACACATTTTGGCAACCAGGGCAGTTTAAAGCTGGCTGTTAATTGAACAATATGGCCTGGCATTTTAACCAGGTCAAAGTAGAAATTGTATGCACTCCCAGGCCTTCTCGTAATCAATAATCTGGTGCTCAGTCCTCTAGGGAGACTGCACTCCCCTGGGTTCGCAGGAAACGAAGAATGAGGAAACGGCACACAGAATGGAATGCAAAAGGGGATATACCCCTATGGATTTATTGTGTCAAACAGCACAACGTTTCGGGGGCAGGCCCCTTCGTCAGGTGATATGATATATCACCTGACGAAGGGGCCTGCCCCCGAAACGTTGTGCTGTTTGACACAATAAATCCATAGGGGTATATCCCCTTTTGCATTCCATTCTGGGTGCCGTTTCCTCATTCTTCGTTTCCTGGCATTTTAACCAATCAGTAGAGGAAAAGTTTTGTGAGGTTTGTGGGATTTTCAATGTCTTTATTTAGGGATCAGTTTAAGATGCAGTAGGTATTATTCTATATTCGATATTGTATTTTATGTTGGATAACCTACTCCCAACATGAATAAAACAAATGGAAAATGGGTCACTAAACATATTTTAAGGGGTGGTAGCATAATGTATTATCGCAATCATGATTTCATTTAATATCTTTTCACTGACCAAAAATGATTATTACATTCACTTTTCAGAGATCTTTTTTCTGCTCATGGTTGGTGAAAAAAACGAAAACATTAAATTCACTGTGATTCAGTGTTCTATAAATAAAACACATACACTTCCAAGGGGTGACTACTTCTTATATAGCATATATAGGAAAATTGGCATTGTATGGGATAAACATGAGAACCCAATAAGTGAGGTCAGGTGCTCCTGATCAATGTTGTATGCACTGCTGTTTTTATGCATGTTTTAATAAAGTTGCCAGTTTTACTGGGGCGTCCGTGTTCCAGCCAACTCTCACTATGGATATATGGTTATTTGCTACAGACAGAGCACTGCTGAGCCTGTACCTGGTGGTCTAATCTCAGAAGGAAACAGAGGATGAGTCTGTAGTTGATGAAGGGTTTTTGAATACAAAGATGAATACTCTCACACAGTAGTTACTGGTTTTGAAAACGTCATAAGTATCCTGAGATAATGCTGCATTCTTATAGAACTCTATCACCCTTAAGTATATATTGCCTTATTCTTAGCTGAGTAGTAAAAAATTCCAAGTAGCTCTTCACATGTCATAAGACTTTTTTATGTGATCACAGATACTTTTTTAAAAAAACTTGTGAAAAAATGGAAGGAGGGGTACAATAAGGCAGTTTGGAAGTTTTTGTCCACAACCTATTTTTTTCTCTGTTTGCAAAAATTGGTGCCCTGTGTCATTTTACATATGTCAATAAGCGCAGAAGGCTCTCCTTGGACCCATCTGCGCCAGTACCCTATTTGTACCCTTTCCCTGGTTCTATTATTGCCCCAGTATTCCACCTAGTTGCTCCCAGTGGCCTCAAAGCAGGTGTTATTTTTGAATTTCTGGCCTGATGGCAAGCTTTAGTTGCATAAAAACTATGTCCAAGGAACTTTTTGCATTTTACATTTAAATGTAGCTCATGGGTAAAAAAGTTTGGGGACCCCTGCTTTAGAGGGAGAGTGACTTACAAAGTTGAGATCAACTAGATGACCATTCACACCCTTCAGATCCTTGCATATACTGGGGTTCGGAAATTTAGAGGACTGAGCACTGACAAATGGAATGAAACAAGTGTACAGTGAGCAAGCAACAGAAACCAAACTGAGGAGCACTCTTTTTCCTAATACATTCCTGTTATAACAACTGTGTTTTAATGGGCCGACTTTTCCAAATCTAATTAGACTATATTCTCTGTATCTTGTTTTTTTCACGATCCACTCTCCTCCTTAACCTAGACTGATATTTAGAGGAGATAAGATATTGAGTGCTCTTTAGGGATAGGCGAATTTGACCCGTTTCATTTCACCAGAAATAGTTTCTCTCTTCTGCTTGGCTCATGCAGGTAGTTGCAGATCAATATTAGCTGTCGGGTACAGATAAGAACTCACAAACAAATTGAAAACATTTTTAGCTATAGCTTCTTTACATCATTGCATAATAATACTTCAACTAGTAAAAATGATCTTACTTAAAACACAGTTTTATTTTTGTGTTATTTATGCAATTGCAGAAGAAAAGAAAGAAGCTAGCTCATAACTGCAAGATACTGAATCTAACATTAGAAAAACAGAATTCTTCCAACAGTCCCAAACCTCAAACAGCAGGTTGTGTGAGTATCATATAACATTACACAGGCTTAATTATTAAATGATAAAAGTTTAAATTAAAACCCTGACACAAGATCTGACCAGTAATCAGTTTCAAATAATATTTCTCTCTGTGTAGAGAGCAGTGTTGGAACAGATTTGTTATGTTTACTGAGACAAGACATTTGCAGTTGTGATGGGCGAATAAATTCTACAGGTGCGAATTTGAGGAAAATCTAGGACACTCTGATTCCATAACCCTTCTTTGTTAAGTTAATGTAAGACCCCTGTTTGTTATATATTAATGTAAAGTGCTGCGTAGCTGGTGCTATAAATACATAATGATGGTCATGCTACTGTATTTAAACCATCAAAAATATTCTGTAACTCAGAAATTCTGTATAATAATAGAAAAAAAAGTATTGAAAATGTCATCTTAAAATAAATACGTACAGACCCCATAGTTTTCTGTCTTACGACTTTTCACACCTATCAGTACTTATTCATAGGCCGATGAATATTTAAGATTCCTATACCTAAAGCAAAATAAGGTAAGGGGAATTAGGACTATAATTTCTAGATGCTTTATGTTACAGACATACAGCCCCAAACCCAGAACTAATGCCAATGTCCCGGTCGCGACTCACTCTTTCGAATAACAACCACCCTTTGCTTTGGGATGAGCCCTCTGCTACTTGGGTGCCACCATTAGGACCAGGGAGAGAGTAACGGGCAGGCAAGGGAACCAAACGGAGTACTTAAACGGGGAACAAAGAAGCTTGGTCGATACCAATCAGGCAGCACAGTACACAATCAGGAGATGAGAGCTTAGTCGATGTCACAAACCGGGTCAACACACCAATATCACAGTATCAAAACAGGTTCCAAGAAAATAGTTAGTACACAGCCAAAGGTCAGGACAGGCAGCAAACTTAGACTTGGTCAGACACAGGCAGGGTCAAGAACAGATCAGGAACATAGGAACTATGAAAATAGACCTACGTTGGGCAGTGTGTTTTTATCCATGGCCCCTTTAAATATTTGAATTTTACACCAATGCAAGATGACATCAACACGGAAACGGCCAATGGCGCATGCCAGATCTTCTGCAGGAAGAAGGATGCGGTGGGCGTCCCCATCGCACTTCCATTAGACCACCAGGTAAACCTCTCCCTTTAGCCCTTAAGGCATCTCATTTCCACTTCCCCCTAGCCCGTGCCTTGTGTAGTAGCATGAAATGATTTAAAGTGGGTAGGTCATTAGTAACACTCACAACTACCCTTTTAATGGTGGAGTACAGGGTTCAGTAGTCTGAGGCATATGTATAGTAGTAACTCACAAGTTACTCATTATGTTCATAAAAAAAAAATTCTACTTTTAAAGCCCCAAAAGGCCACAGGGCATATATCCTAAACAATATGAATTTCTCTGTTTAGGCAAATCATAATTGATGCTTTGACATTAATTAAGTTGTGAATGCTTTAATTACTTATTTTCTTAATTACTTTTTTTATAAAAATCACTAAAACATGGAATTATATTCCCTGTAGAATTACAGACAGTTTAATTCCATAAGGAATAAAGATTTATTACTGAAACAATATATCAGACACTTATTAAGTTGTATTAAGACATTTGAATCCTTTTTTATGGAAGTGAATAACTTTTTTTGGAATTATACAGTTATTCACAGTATCTGGAAAGTAATTCAGGAATAATTTGATAAAAATGGCTTGATATTTCTTCTCATCATGCCATGAGTAACATGGGCTTTCAAGCAGAAAACGAGCACTACAAATTAAAATGAAATCCTTAAGGCATAATTATCTAATGCTTGTATGTCATCAGTGTAATTAATACTTGTTAACAGCAGTCAATCTAAGGCTGCAGTTATCCATTATACACACACATATACATATATATTTATTTTTAGAAAATAAGTGACTGTCTACAGTCTAGCGAGAAAAAGAAGGCAAATCGCTGGGATTCATGAGATGTCATGAATAGTCATCAGCAAAATATGTAATTACACCTGCCAACCTCATCTCGCATAGCTAAATCAATAACCAAGAATGTCACAGGGGGCCAAACTGCAAGGTGCCCAGTGTGAAAATACTCTACATGGCTAAACATTGTGGTATTTTAATTGCTTGTCATTCTTCTAGAGTTCCATAGTGCATCTATCTCTATGGTAACAAACCAGCACAGACTAAGAACTTTTTTAAGTGGAAAACATTGTATATTTTAACTTTTTGCCATGTTTATTCATTTAAAGTGTCTGTGGAAAATATTTGCAAGATTCTGGATTTTTTTGTAGCAATAATGAACAGTGGCTCTTCCTGTTTTTATGTTTTTATTAAAACCAATGCCCCATCCATATGAAGTGTCAGGCTTATATGGGTGCTGTAATAAATTAGTGTCATGTGTGTGTTTACATTGCCTTTATTGAGATATCCCATTAAGAACAACTACATAACAATGCTTTAGCTTAGAAATAAAAAGAAGCTCTACTATCTGGTATACACCACCAAAGCCATTTCAACACAAAGAAAGGAGGCTGACAATTTAATATGTTTAATTCAGGTGTTACTGTTCTGTATATGAAAGTAAGGAGCGCACAAGGTAAAATGACCTAGAGACACAGTTGATGAGCATCTTCAACATGAAAGCTGGATTCTTTGCGAGGCCCATGTGCCTTGCAAAGAGTATGGAGAGGTCCAATCATTGAATCAGATCTTTCCAAGCACCTGATGGAAAAATCAAGAGAAGATGCTGCCAATCTGTAAATTACACCAAACGTGCACATCTTGCTGTGACCTAGCTTTATACAAAAACTTTAGTAGGGAACCTGGAGTGCAGCTACATGTAAATCTTAATGAAAATGAGAGAACCCATTACTTTTTATTTCTGTTTTTATATCTATTGCAAAGCATATGATATTTGCTCTGGGCGTGTTACTCCTTTGCCTTTATTATGTCAGTTTCTTCCAGAAGACCTGGATCAGTGTGTTAAAAAAATATAAATAACACATCCAAGGTTTTCCTAAAAACCCAATCCCTTTATATACAGTATTGCCATGCAATTTCTGCATCACCTAATAAAATTCAACAATTCTATCCTTACTTGGACACTTGTCCTCCTTAAAAAGTGCATAATTATGATTTACATCATTAATGGTTATTAGTAAACACTTCTATTATGAGTTTAGTAAATGCATGGCACTAAAGTCAAAATATTTTCATAGTTCCTAAAACATGCTTGGTTATTTAACAATTATATTATGAAAATGTTTTAGCAAACATAAATAAATTGTTGTAACCTGAATGTAACACCTCCACTATATTTATTCTGTACCTTTCATGAAGCCTGTAGGTCAAGCTTCAAGTTTCGAGTACATTAAACTATTTTAAACTAATCTGGAAGGCCTTTCTAATAACTTCAGAGCTATCTAGACCCCGTAACAACAATATTTTCCCCTTTCCTGGAGATTTCAAAAGCAATATTACTTCTACAAAGATATTTAAATTGCTGCATAAATAAGTAACCTAAAAGGGATACTGTCATAAGAAAACATGTATTTTTCAAAACACATCAGTTAATAGTGCTGCTCCAGCAGAGCAGACTTCTGCACTGAAATCCATTTTTCCAAGACAGCAAACTGATTTTTTTAATTTTATTTTGAAACCTGACATATGGCTAGACATATTGTCAGTTTCCCAGGAGCCCCCAGTCATATGACTAGTGCTCTGATAAACTTCAGTCACTGTACTGCCAATTTGAGTGATATCACCCCCTCTCTTTCTCCCCCCAGCAGTCTAACAACAGAACAATGGGAAGGAAACCAGATAGCAGCTCCCTAACACAAGATAATAGCTCCCTGGTAGCACTAAACAGTAAAAATGCATGTCCCACTGCAACACCTTCAGCTACATTGAGTAGGAGAAATAACAGCCTGTCAGAAAGCAGTTCCATAGTGCAGCACTGGCTCTTTCTGAAAGCACATGACCAGGCAAAATGATCTGAGATGGCTGCCTACACACAGCAAAAAAATACACTTTTTGGTTCAGGAATTACATTACATGGATTATTTTCAGTGTAAACAGTGTAATTTAGAAAAAATTAGAAATAAAAACCTCACCATAAAAAGTATGACAGAATCACTTTAACAAGGGATCCCTACATACACTTGGGGCACAGCACCTTAGCAGTTTTTGAATGAACATTTTCAGCAGCCTTAATAAACAGCAGTTATCAGGGGATGCTGGGAAACATAGTTCTACATCTAATTGTGTTATATCTCTGTAACAGAACTTTGCATCCATCTGTTTTAATATGTAAACACCACTGTTTGTTCCCAGCTATCCTAATTGTACGCATCCCTGTTTTTTTTAAGTACATTTTAATAATTACAAACAAATGAAGTGTAACAGTATGTTTATACCACAAAAAAGTGTGATTGCTTAATCGCTGAGAGGCCAGTACTTATGAAAGAGTGTCTTTGCTGCTCAGTGGGTTATTGTTTAGCATGTGTTAAATCTATCCCTTTCTGGAAATGATATTAAGTTGGAACAGACTGCTGCATGATACTTTTCCAATCGGGGAAAAAAAACTACTACAAAATACACTGCTTTTGAATGATGGTTATTTTAAGTGTGAAAACAAATGCATTTTGAATTATGTCAAGTCGAAAATGTAGTGATTCTCATCACTGTCACGTTAAAGAAAGCATTTTCCAATATCATGTAAGTTGCTTATTTTCATATGGGCTGCAGGAGGTGCCCACTTGGCTGGACAAAAAAGGCAAAGCAAGCAAGAAGCAGATGTCCTTCTGGCTTTGATGATAGAGATACATGACCAAAATCACAAATATGGAAACAAATAATCTGAACATGCTTAATATTGAATGTTTAATAATATCTGGTATGAAAATATGTTTTAATATTATAGTATCTGAGAATTAAAAAAAAGTTATAAACAGATGACTCCCTTAGCCCCACGTTTCTGCAATGCATTACTGCCAAGTTCCCACTAGGATCAGGCACTGTTAAGTGACCCACCTGCTCCTCAAGGCACTTAAGCTTTCCTTTTATCATTTAATTCTGCATACTTATTTTTTTTTATTGGTAATGCATGTAAAGTATTCTTTTTCAAAAGAAAGAGCGCACGCTAAACATTTCACTAGTCTGCTGTGTTTGCATTTTTATCTCATTTGAGCCTTGTCCATATTGTTTTCTAAAATGTAGACTTTAAGACTCATTTAACAAGTGCACTCATCAAGTGCATGTGCATTATTTAACACCATAAGGTTAATTGAAAAAAGCCATTTATTAATGATACATCCAAAGCCGCTTCTTGCACTTCTGCTTAGTTGCATTTAGCATTGCTGCCTCCACCTTGTTTCATATTTTGAAAAATCTTAAGCTGCTATGCATGATTAAAATTCGCACAATGCATATGACATTGCAGCATCAAAACATAGATGCACTAGAAATCATGCACACCAGAACATCAAAGGACCGGTGCCTCCACACTATGGTGGTCTTGCACCCTGCATAATAAAGAGTCAATAATTTGAAAGAAGCCATTACAGGTGTTTGTAATGCAAGTAGTACAAGGTAAATTGAATGGTAATTAGTAAGACTGGATGGGATTGTTGTGTCTGAAAAGGGAAAAATTACAGAAACCAAGAAAGAATTACATTTTTGTGTAAGAACCAGTGGTATAACAACTGTCAGCACAGTAGGAGAGAATGTGATGGTGCCAATGAATGAAACATAAGGTGAGTCAAAGAAGCCACTGACCAGGGTCAGATTAATTCACAGGCTACCTTAGGTACCCAGTGTGATTGGGGGCCGTTTCTATTTTCTTTTTTTAATATCTATTTTTATTTGCGAGATCCTGTCCAACACACCTGCTGGGAGCAGAAAGCAGACAAGGCGCATGCGTGCACCGGGATGTATTCAAAGCCAGTAACGTAACTGGCACATGCCGAACCTGACCCAGTGCACTTGGTTGCATATGTGCCTGGATCATGGGATCGTGGGACTGCATCAACTAATAGATGCGGCCGCGATCTGACAGGATTTTTAATCCTGCCCGAACTACATCTGGCTGACTTTCGGAGGACCCTACACACGGTACAAAAAGCTGCTGACTCGGTCTGGCGGCAGCTTTTATCGGCCCGTGTATGGACAGCTTAAGTTGCGATCAAGTACTTCCTGAAGACCGCTCGAGTAGAGGAGCTGAAACGTTGAAATAAACTTTTTTTGTGTTTATTTGAAGTCAAAAATCCATTTTTGTACACAATAAAAAGAATTTGAATTTTGCAAGAAATGGAGTGCAGGTCTTTTCAATAATTATATATATATATATATATATATATATATATATATATATATATATATATATATATATATATATATATATATATATATATATATATATATATATATATATATATATATATATATATATATGCTTTAAACTCTACTTATTATTATGTCCTTCTTGGATAAGATAGCATTTGTAGTATCTACAATATACTATACGTTCCATCTCAGTTTTGAAGGTTTTCTTAAAAAAATATCTTAGTTTTACTTTACGTCTGGCATTTTAATTGCATTAGTTGCAAATTATGATTAAATATGCAATATAATCGATTTTAAATATTGAGAATATTTTAACCTGTACTGTTCTATATGGCTATTACCACTAATAAAAAATGAACTTTCAAGTGCACATATACAACAGTTTTATATACCTGAAGCATTTTACAGGTATTGTACCCATCACACAAATTTGATTTACCTTGCACAGTATTCTTCAGTTATATTTACTACATCTTTTGAATGCTAGTGTGGAACTGTGAGAGAGTATATTTAAACTGCTCCCAGCATAAATCACACAAAGGTATTTTAAAGAGACTGCTTAGCTTTCTAGGTTCTTGTATGTTAACATGCTCAGCTTTGAGTTTGGGCAAGCAGAATTGAGGTAAATGAAGCAATTTTGGCACAGTTGACACTTATGCATAATGCACCTTCTCAAGCCATTTTCTAAATGGAAAGCCCTTATGTTTTAAATGATTTTATAGTGCATTTGTAGATGTCATGTTTCAGCATGTTGCCTAGCAACCGTATATCTCCACTCACAGTCTCCTGGGTGATCCTAACAAAATTTCACTGAGCCATTAGCTAAAACAGCTCATTTTTAATTCAGATGTAAGAAATGTTATGTAGCATAAACAAAACATGCAATCTTAAAGGGATAATTTCATGGGAAAACATTTTCAAAACACATCAGTTAATAGTGCTGCTCCAGCAGAATTCTGCACTGAAATCCATTTCTCAAAAGAGCAAACAGATTTTTTTATATTTAATTTTGAAATCTGACATGGGGCTAGTCATATTGTCAGTTTTCCAGTTGTCCCAAAGTCATGTGACTTGTTCTCTAATAAACTTCAGTCACTCTTTACTGCTGTACTGCAAGTTGGAGTGATATCACCTCCTCCTCATGTACAGGAGCCTCCATACTAGTATTAGTAGCATGCATACTGGTCATTAGTGATGGGCGAATCTGTGCCATTTTGCTTCATCGAAAAATTTGTTAAACACGTTGAAGTCAATGGGCGAGCGTCAATTGTTATACGCTCGACAATTTTGTCCAAATGCATTAAAGTCAATGGGTGTCTGAATCATTTTGACGCACGATAATTTTAATGCAAATTTTTCGCATTGCTGGTTCCCATAGAAACGCTAGCTGTCTGATCCCATTGTGTTCTCCTAATCACGTCTCCTGAGCTCAGTTTAACCATTAGCTTAACCATTACAGTGCTCAACCCCAGCATAACAGCTAAAAGTATGTTGTGCCTGAGTAAACCTGCATTCTGCATTGCATGAACTTTACAGCATACATGGCCTACTTGCAGATGTCAATGTTACTGATGATGTGTTAGATGGAAAATGGCCACCGGGTAAAAGCTGCTATTTGTTTTAGGAAAATGTGATGGTGCTGGCAAATGGAGGGTGTTAAATGCAGTACAAATGATGTGGCTTGGGTGGGGAAGATATGCCCAACTTATATAAATGGTAGGAAAATGTAGGCTTTACTTGTCCTTTAAGGTGGCCAGTGTACAGATTTCTCAATATTCTTAAAATATGCATTAAAACATTATTGTGAATATGAAAAATACTATGAAAAGGAGTAACTGGAATATTACTCTAGTTCTGATCTTTCAGACCTTTCTGCTAAACAGGGATTGAGGAGGAAAGGTTCAATTAATTAATTAATAGGATAACCAACACAGCAGATTGGTCATGATTGGTCAGTACCAGCTAATGTAAAACAAAAAATAATGACTAAAAATAAATGCGGTGGTAACTATGGTATATGAGGGTAGAAACAGGGTAAAAACAGTGTTTAGCCCTTTTAACCTGAAATCACATAGTCGTTAATAGAGTGGCAAGAATTCTCCCAATCCTATGGTAGATTTTCTTTTTTAAATGCAGCTCATATAGTTGTCTATTCTAATTTACTGATCACAATGTACAATGACTATAAACAGCTCTTAAGGGAGAATGTAATTAAAAATCACAAGCAATGTTTAAAATGGCGTTTTAGTTTAGTTTTAAGTTTAGAGCTGCTCCCATGGTAAAATCATTTACTGGCGAATATTACATTGCTGAACAAAGGTTAGCATTAACACCTACTCTAGAGTTTCGTTAAATAGTTCATTGGAAAATATTGCAATTGCAAAATGTAATTATATACACAGCGAATGTTTACAAAAGCCATTTGGTCGCAAACTTTGCAAGGAAATCGTTGAGGTTTGTAATTGGTCAGAAAGGATGCAAACATGGTTGCTAACACTTGCAAAGTTCTTTGCGAATATTTTTTGCACTAACAAAACATATTACATTCCCCATTAGACTGTATGCATTGTGAGAAGGTCGTCACCCTGTTGTGATTCAATAATACGCAATGTCATTCTGTTCTGCTGAAATGGTTGTATATGTAGCTGTTATGTTACATTTGTATCCCCCTACTCTATCGAGCACTGCTGGAACAATGGTGCTATAAAATTAATTATCATTCCCCCCCCCCATTTTTATACAGAGTGTATACATTACAGCTGTGTGTTTATCAGAAGCCAAACCTTCTATCGTGTAAGGCCTACAAGAAGCTGATATTATTATGTCCTTAATGATCATTCTGACATTAATTTTAATTTGCATGCTTAAAATTCCTCCCACTGGAAACAATATAATCACAATAAAATCACAGGTAGTTTTTAACTAAGCTATATTATGCATAGTGATTGTGAATAGGCAAAACAGTCAAAATATAAAGGCAAAGTGGACAGTGTCAGTGCACCTCGATACTCTGGATTAAATCCTCCATATTGCTCATCTCTGTTAAAGCATTTATAAAATTGTGCTACAGACAATGAAGAGCAAGCAACACAGCAGCTTCTGCTAAACTAGCTCCTCATAATTTGCTGCCTATTTAAGTAAAAATAAATGAATGGCAACACTTCCCATAAATAGGCTATAGTTTTCAGGTGCACTAGCAGAAGGCCACAATTAGGACATCTGTAGTATCATTTATTTTTTCCCTTTTTTGAAGAAATATATTATTAAACAGATATGATCATCTCTGCCAGAACAAACCTTTGCTTTTTTTCTACACTCTAAAATGCAAAAAAAAGTTCCCTCTGCTAAGTTGACAAAAGGAGCAATTTTGAATACAATTACAGTGATAGAGGGTCTTTTTCTCTGAAAGCAGAGTAACCTAGATGCAAAACAGTAACAGATGAGAACTCTTTACATTTCTCCCTGCCATTTACACCTTTGATTTTAGAATAAAACAAAATGTTTGATCCATTTTTAAAATAATCAATGACATAAGCAATGAATTCTGCAAGAAAAATGGAAATTTCTGACTCCCCTTGGTTAACCTGGCTCCTTTCTTCTCATTAAAACTTTAAAATAACCGTGATCTGGATGCCTGATTATCTTAAATCAATATTTTTTGCAGACGTGATTAATATAATTATAAAAGGAGACAGGACTAATGCATTTTGCAAAAAGGAAGAAATGAAAACGAAATTATCCCATTGTGTAAAATTACTCGACATTTTTCTTCTCCCTCTCTCTGATTCAACTATTTGTATGAAAAATATCGGGCTACTCATGGGGGTCTCTTATAATCAGCGGGTTCACATACAGAGAACAAATGCTGCCCTAATGCATAAATGAATATGCAATTACATGACTCAACCTCTACTTTACCTGCTATTGTCTGCCTCCTCTCCTTTTTACCTATGAGCAAATAGTGCAAGCTGTAAAACAGCCCTGAAAAACTAATACAATGTGCTCTGCATGTTAACAAGCTGCATTGTCAGAAATTATTTTAGCATATTAAGTTTAAAATTACAGAATTATATTATCAATTATTATAATCAGTTTTGCATTACCCCAGCTGTCGCCAAGAGATCTTCTTAACCCCATTGAAACCCATTGAATTGCAGCCCAGTGTGAGCCACTTTGGAAAATGTTGGGTTGTTCCTTAATAGCTCTTATATGTGATTTGTATAAAAGAACATCAACATTTTTCTTAAAAAGTGCAGTAGATATTTAATACAATGATAGTTGATGAACACATACATAATCATTTGTGTTTCTGCTGAAAAAAATGCATTTTTCTTTGGTTTCATGAATTTATCTGCAAAGCAAAAAGTGTCAGTTTGGCTCATCACTATTTTTCGCTTGTATGTTGGTGCAGAATATTTTGTCTAATTTCAAATTGTGTATCCTACAGCCTACCTACAGCCTAATAGTATCTGGTGATGAGTAATGAAATGTGCAAAGTCCAGGCCTAGTTTCCTATAGCTACCAATCAGAATTTATCATTATTACATATTGGGGTGCTCCTCATTATCCTACATATTAATGTGATCAAAGGTGTAGCACATTATTCCATTCATAGCTTGTGTGAACCCAGTAGCAAATGAAATATAGTTGTGTTATTGATAATGCACATAATTAATGTATTAACTCTAAAATTGTTAAACAAAAAACGTTAAATTTGTAAATTGTTTTGGCAAAATGACCCCCATATAGTTATTAAAATGAAAAAATATTTCTTGAAAGAAAGCACCTTGATGCATAGTCAGGATACATTGTATTTAATTATCCATGGGAAACTCTACTAAATTACAGAGTACCTCCTTTTATAAACACTATAGCCAGTGGAATAACATGTGTCTTATAACTGTTGCACTTTTATCAGGGAGAATCACAACAACCAAACCCCACAGATTTGAAGCTGATGCCATCACACGTATTTCCTGTGAGATTACATGTTCTCTTTGCAGCTTTTCTGAATCTAGTTACTGTAGCTTTTGAAAAAGCAATGCAAAGACTCAAGACAAAGTTACATTGTTTAGTTGGGTTGAAAAAAAGACCAAAGTCAGTCAAGAAAATAACCCCAATCTTGTCAGTCTACCCTCATAGTTAAATTCCTTCAACCCTTTAACCAGTTAAGTTGGATGTTTCTGCACTCTCTCCAGGTCATGTATATCCTTCTTAAGGACTGGAGCCCAAAATGTTACCATAAAATGTGTCAAGAAGCTTGGATTTTTTGGATGACAGTGTTGTCTTAAATTTCTATTAGTAGGCTATAACTATGATTATCTACCTTTTTCTTTTTTCAGGGGGTTGTATCAGTATGGCTTTTTGTATTAGATCACCTCATCTGTTTTCTTTAAACTTCAAAACGCTGGGGACAGAAGTTACTTGTCATTTGTGCTTGCTGATTTCTTATAACGCAAGTTACATCTAGACGATGCTTCAGCCACTCTCTTATGGTCCCAAGGGACATGCTCTGCCTGGAACACTATGTTGTGTTCCAAGCATTTCAAAACAAAGAATCTGATCAAAATGATTTCTGGAGGTGACTCTGGTGATAAATTATTAATAGCATTACATTCACCACAATCACGATGTCTGACCAGATAACCTATTTATTCTCTAGCCACATACAGCTTCTGTTCTAAAATGAATGAAAAAGTTGGGACAATTTGGAGCACTCAGTCAGCTTTTCAAGTCCAAAGTATTTTTTTCTTTTTTCTAGTTATGTTTGTAAATAATAATCCATGATAGTGTATTTTTATTTTGTCAATAAAAACAGTTAGGTTGGATGTTTTCCACATCTGAATAATCTCTCACCATTATTTACTTAAATCACACTTAATAATTAAAGCTACCTGTACCTTGTTTGGTTTAAGTCTTGCATTTTTTTATGCATGTTCTATATTCGTACCAATTTGTATTTGACGGTCTATATATTTTTTTGTAAAATATATTAAAGGGATTCTGTCAAGATTTTTATTATATAGTTTTTATTTCTACATTACATTGTTTACAGTGCAATTAATTTACTACAATTTAGTCAGAGATCCTTTAACTGAGCAAATGGTTACAAATGTATGTAAACATGGCCCTAACAGTATTGTATTGAAGCCTTCCTATTCCAGTCTGTGTCTCAACTCTCAAGTTCTATTAATTGTTTCCAGCTGCTCTGTATTAATTGTCATATGCAGCTCATTCACAGAGACTGTCTATATATATTCTATCCTTACATTGTAACCCTGCCAGTTCTTAGGTCTACTTTCCTGATGGTTACTCTGCCAGTCATAGGTGTTCCTCACATAGGTAGAGTGAAAATGGTACAGCAGCAACCATGGGCAGAGTAAATGTGGAAGATGCCCTGTTCTGTTGATTCTGATCCAGTGTTGATCCTGGTTTGCCTGAACCTTAGACTGGCCTCTAAACTGTGCAATGGTTTAACTCCCCTCTGTGCTCAACCTTGGAATTATCCCTGCTTTGTAAGCATGGTAGCATGTCTATTAACCCTGATTGTAACAGTGCATACCTTCAAGGTGTGGTTACCCTTTGCTGGCAGAAATTAGTGGGACAGCGCTTGTTCCACAATCAGCAGCACCCTGCCCACCACTGAGTTCTTTTTAGACATTAAAAAAAAAGAGACAGGGAGTTTGGTCAGGAGATTTGTGATTAGTGGGTATGCTATCAATGACTTGTAATGCTTGTAATTTTGGGGGCTTCTCCCCAGTGGTGGCTAAGTAGAAAACTGGTTTGGTGGTTGCCTAAATGTGGCATAAGCTCCTGCCAAGTGGTAACTGTTGTTTGCTTGTCTTTCCATGCCCAACTTATTTCATTGGGGTATGGTGACAGGTTAGTTGGGAATATGCATGATCGATGCTTTTTGGGTATGCGTTCCAAAGGGGTGTATGTAGAGGTTCATGGTAATTAAAGCTATGGAGTAAAAGTTATTTTCATTTGTCAAGATTCATAATTATTCATTTACAATTAATCCATCATCCATGATATCATTATTTGTCTCCTTGGGCTAAGGGAAAAGAGTTTAGGAGGTAAGGTAAGTAAGTTGTCATGAGCAATTTTATAGTCACTTTGCCCATCTTGTAGGTATATATGCAGGCCATCCACAGGGGGCCAAATCAAAAGGTTGATGTAGTTCTTACCTGGTTTTTAAAATCTTCACTACATGCAGTATATCTATCCAATCCTCAGACAGATGATTGTGCAGATGGTTGGTTTGTCTCCATACAAGGGCCAACAAGTTACAGGATTGGCTGGATCTACAGCTTAGCTTATTCCAAGTATGGCCAGCTTTAGTTGGATCACCAGGCAAAGTTGGAAAGGTGTGACAAGAAACCCTAAACTAGTATTTATATTTAATTTGAAACATGCAACACTTTTATAATCAATATAATACAATGTATCTATAAATTTGATATAATATCAAATTAATGACTGGCCTTAAATATATGGTACATATGGGAATTTCTCTGTGTTTTGTCAAAAGTATTTTAAAACATGGGGTCAAAAAACACAAAACCCCCTGTTTTCCCACCCAGATTGCTGCCAACTGCAATTGCAATTGCATAAAAATTATACTTTTGTGATTTCACATACTCCTTATCTTTGAAAGCACACAGCAACAGAAATGGATTTCAGCAGAAGGCGATACTATGTGCTGTGATGATAGGTGAGTAAAACTCTAATGACATACAGTATTTTTCTGTGACTATGGAAACATATTTTTTTAGTAAAAAAAAAAAAAAGTAATTTTAAGCAAGAAATGTAAAGAAAATATTGGAGAGAATTGTCTGTTCATACATTAATAAACATGGTAGCTACCCCTTCTTATTTTTCCCGGTTGCTAGAAAAATAATGAGCAAAGAGTACATAATTACATATTTAAGTGTAATGTTCTGTTCTAAATCACCCAAATGTGTAGTGAAGAAAAGGAAAAAGAAATATTGTATAAAAATATTTAAGGGCGAATTGTATTTTTTCTTCCACTTCCACTGTCAAGATCATATATAAATGGACGAGCTGAATAGATCCAGCTGAATGTTCGTCAAAGGATTTGCTTGAACTAAATCCTTTAAGCGTTAACACTGTTCACACCATTTGGTCTTGAACTGATCCTATAGTGAGGTGTACACACCAATGACAATAAGGAGCCATCTGGCAGAGTTAACTCTGGACAAACAATGCAAGGCAGAATTGAAAAGAAGGGCTATGATTTTCACAAACACGTGAAATACTATAATTTAGCACCTTCCTGCTTAAGCGAGTAAACAAACATTACATGCTCTTTAGCAAGGAAGAATGCAATGGTTTATTGACTGGCAGTGATTTATGTGTTCTGGAAAAAAACTGATCAGATCTTATTAAGGATAACAATCGAGAGAATCCAGACATTTTTCCCTGGTCCTGTACTGTCAGGGTGATGTACTAGAAGTCTTTATTTCATTCAGCCTGGGCCTCTCACTGGTGCATTCTCCTGCTAGACGATTTCTCATGCTTTTCTCCTCACCTGCTGGGACCTTGATCAGGGAGAGAGTAGACAAGCAGCAGGGGACAATTAGAGTGGAGTTCAGGCTTTGATCATTTGACCATATGTGAATACAACAGCTGACCACATGTTTGAAAAGACAACTTGCTTGAAAGTATTTAGGGAATAACAAAAGAGTGCATAGATACAGAAATCTACATTTTAATTATCTGGCATAATGCACCATACATGCATTTTAACACATTTAGAAAATGTAACAGAATCCAGTGAATTTACTTTTTAATGAGTTAAATGAAAAAAAGTTCTCTGAGCAGCATAACATTTCATAAAACAAAATAAATAACATTACAATTATGTTTTTGTCCATATTGTAAAAAAAAATCAGGAAATGTATTGTTAATTAATACATTAATTATTTGATAAATTAACATTAATAATTAATTATAAATTCATAATATCAGATGCCAGGCAGTGCATATAACATTCCATAGACTATTTTAATGTCTTAATAATGTTTTTTTTTGTCTATTGGCTACTTTCTCTTCAAAGAGCGGAATACAGATCTTGGAGATACCTACCTCTTCAGTGTATATTAAATACCAATTTTTCAACAGACTTGCAATGGACAAATAGTGGTATACTACTGCTACTTTTCTTAAGAATAGTCATTTTGAAATCAAAAACTGCTTGGCATTTAACATAATTGTTCAAAATGGTCTCCTGCATGCTTTTGCCCCAACCCAAAATTGTTGCAGATAATAGTGAATGCCCAAAAGACAAATTTTTTTATGGCTAGGACAAGTTTATCCTAGGCATTTGTTAAAGATGGGACATTTTTTTACATTCTCTTAATCTCTACTAGCACTGTAAATTGCAGGTAGTAAAATATACATACTTGCCTGAAATTGCCTTGAAAGGTGCCATTAATCCTGGTGGAAATGTAACTTTGGATATTTTGTCACCCACACTAGAGAAACAGTACCCTTAGGGGCACTAAATGGCATGATACTCCACAGATTAGAGGTTCTTCTTGTAGACTTACTCTCACCATCATCCCTGAAACTGAATTGACACAATACTTTTGTGAATATACTTCCTATTGCCTTCACTAGAAAGTGACACAGGGCATTCCATGGCATACTGATAGGTCCAACTAGTAGAGGTAATTAAAATACATACATACATACATACATACATACATACATACATACATACACAGAAGTACTATAGCATTTATAATGTTGTTCATATCAGCAGCACTTCCAGTGGTACTTAAACGTGTTTTAATATTTTGGACGGAATTGCACCATGCACAATTTAAGCTGTAATTATGGGAAATAATGTTTATTGTGGGTAAATATGTCAACCTGATCCTGAAATTGTACTTTGCAAACTGCACTTGCAGTTGTAAATGGACTGTATGTATGTATTTAAAAAGCATTGCAAATATATGCAGTGCTTTACAAGGTATAAAGACAAACAGGGGTACAGTTATTATAAATTATATAACTGTAAAAAAACTGTAAATATAAATCTATGCTTAAGTGCTTAGGTGTTTCAGTACACAATTGAGATGTTGTCCCTGCCCTGAAGAACTTTCAGACTATTAAATAACCACAGGAACTTCACTTTCACACAAATTAGCAAATTAATGGAGGGATTACCTGGTACCAAAATTACCATAACAGTTTTGGAAACAGCCTACTTATTTAATTATTTTAATGAGAAAAGTTTAGAATAGAAAGGTTACTTCCTAACATAACAAACTGCAAATATAAACAATCTGGAACAAAGCCCCCTTGTAAGAAAATGGCCCCTACTTTTCATGTGATCCTGTTTTATTTTGCAACCCTTGTTGGTAAATTAATGTTTAACGTTTGTAATAAATGAATGTAAATCTTTAATGTAAAGTGCTGTGTAACTCACTGAGGCTATATAAACAAAGGATGATGAAGAAACCATACACCAGGTTAATTGAATGAGATATATTGAATGAGATAAATGTATGCCAATACATTTGTTAAGAGGCCTCTATTAGGGTAACTGGTGACCAGATATGACTGTGAATGAATTTGTAATATGGGGTACCCAAAATAATCATGGATGCCCAACTTCAAGTTAGGGTGATGTCTAGGGTTAATGGAGCCTGTGACAAAGAGAGAGAGAGAGAGAGAGAGAGAGAGAGAGAGAGAGAGAGAGAGAGAGAGAGAGAGAGAGAGATTGTTTTGTAACTTTACATAGAACCAACATACAATAAAAAAAAATTGTCTCTGCTTTCTGCACTGTGGGTATGAATGTGTAAGGACTCCCAGTTTCATGAACATAGGGGGACAGAAACCTTTACACAAAGCCCCCAGAATCATGGTGCAGGGGATGAAAATGATTTACAGCTGTCAGTTAAAAGTGATAGTGTTATCAACACGTAAATGAATGCTTTACTTTGAGGATAGTTATCTTACACAAATGGCATGCATTTCAAGGAAAGAAGACTTTTCCCTCCTAAATCCCATGCTCTAATCAGATTTCTAACAGGATTCTGACCTTACAGCCACACACAGATGCTACAAGTCACCAGCTGTCACCAAGGTCCAATAAATCTGATGTTATCTAATGTACATATGCATACTAATGCAATACATGGAGATGTCTATCAATGTAAATCATGGGGGGGACTTTTATTTTAAAAGTGCATAAGTGCACACACACATAAGACATAGGATGTACAGTTCCAATATACAGCATATTCTCTATTGTCTATATAATTTGAAATGTTTGTTACAGATTGAATGCTTGGAAAAAATACTTCAGAAATTATACAGACATTGAGCTTCCACCTTCAAAACTACTAGTTCCTAGTTAGAGAGGACTCCAGTATTGTTGGAATAACTGTTTTAACAAATTTCATGAGAGAGAAAGCCATTGTTGGCAAATCAATCATTTATGCTAATATTAGCCAGTACAGATTGGGTGACATGGCATATGTGGCCATTAGCAATCACAAAGGCTTTGGGAGGAGAGGGCATTACAAAAGTTGTGTAAGGCTTCATAGAAAGTATGACTTCCCTGCCCATTTGTACATAACGCTGTCTGCCCTTCAATACTGTTATGCAGGAGTCCCCAGATATTTTTACCCATGAGTCATATTCAAATATAAAAAGAGTTGGGAGCAACACAAGCATGAAAAAGTCTCCTGGGTGAGTCGAATAAGGGTTGTGATTAGTTATTTTTTAGCCCCTATGTGGACTAGCAGCCTACAGGAGGCTCTATTTGGCAGTACAACTGTATTTGTGCAAGACAGGTTTTAAAAAATAAGCACCTGCTTTGGGGGCCACTGGGAGCAACAGCCAAAAAGCTGGTGGGCAACATGTTGCTCACGAGCCACTGGTTGAGGATCACTGCTGTAAAGGCTTGGAAGCAGGGCCATCATTTGGATCTGCCATTTGTTTACACCTCTAACAAACTCTTTGTTCTTTGGTATGCACTAACATGGTTAAAGTATTGCAAAGCAAAGCTAGAAATAAACATAAATCACTGCAATGCTGGAAATAAGCATAAAGCACTGCAAAGCATTGCGAGTAATGAAAACTTTTACATTTTACTCTGTTTTAATCAGTGACTTGGGAATTGTTGGCAGTGGTATGCAACAATAACACCATGCCAGTGTCACTGGTTTATTGAAAAGCTAGTTATGTGCTCTACCTTTATTATTATATAGTTGACATATTCTGCAGAATTTTGCAGATTATACATTGGTGAAGTTTAAAATCTAAGGCCTATATCATATTTACAAACACTAGCATCAAAAACCAGAGTGCCTAGAATAACCCTTACACGCATGGAGAAAATGTACAAACCCCTTGCAGATATTGCACTCTTCTATAATGCTATTAACTATACAGTAGGTTAAAAAAAGAACCCTCTGTCATATACCTCCAAACTATCAATCCCATGTTGGAGCTCAGTGCTGCTTTTCTAGCCTGTCTATCAAGTGTACTAATACAGTTACTATCATCATCTAATTTCCTTGTACACGGGTCACTGTTCCCTGACTTCTTTCACTAAGGGCTTGGTTCCTTTAGAGCACTCTACTGTACTTGGATCAGAAGCTCTCCAGCAGCATTCAACCTGTACAGCAGATGAAGGCTAAAGAGAAAGTGGTCTGTGTTCCCCCCTAGTTTATTAAACATAAAATAGAAATAAGTCATAAAATCTGTGGGCCAATAGGGATACTATCCCACCCAAGGGCATGGGTTACATGTATCTGAAGTTCCTATGCCACTGGGTGATTTTAAGAGTTAGTAGGGAAATTCCCAAACCAGTAGAGCATTTAACCCTATGGGGTAAATTTACTAAAGGGCAAAGTGGCCAACACTAGCAAAAATTTGCCAGGAAGACAATCCGCAGGGACATTGCCAATTTACTAACAGGCATAGAGGACAATTAGCTAGCGAAAGAGCTCATTTCTAAGGAAGTTTTGCTTCCTTTGGGCAGGCGAATTTTTGCTCAGACGAATGATCGTTACTCTGCAAATTGTGAACTTTATAATACATTACCCTTTTCGCCAGAGTCTACTTCGCCAGGTATACCTGGGGAACTGATAAGATGAAACTACATCCTCAACAATCTGATGTTTTTCTCATTTTTTTTAAGCATTTGAAGGTCATGCCACATTTGTTTTAGGGTGGGCTCATGTCTTTGACAATAGAGGATCTCTTTTGTCTTTATTTTGCTTCCTTGGACATTTTTAATAAAAAGTGACCATTTCAAGCAATTTCACCAACATCTGTAATAAAGACATATATATATGAACTATATGTACCAACTCAATTTAAATTGACCTAACTGTAAGTGTGCTAACGAAGTTTCTCTAGAAAGAAAGTAACACTTAGTTTGGTGGCATTTGTCTGCCGAGATGTAACTTTGCATTTTGATGAATAAGCATATATGCTGTGAATTAAGGATTGACGACGTTCCGCCAAGTGTGGCAAAGCCTTCCGAGGCGAAAATTCGCTTTAATAGATTTCCCCCATGGGTTCCTATTTGGATTTGTCCTTCTTTTGTCCAAGGCTAAAGGTGGCCATACACAATAAGATCTGCTCGTTTGGCAAGGCTGCTAATGATGCACAGCTTTGTAACAAGATAATTTATCCTAGCAGTGTACAATCAAAGTTCACTGTATTACTGGTCTCCTTTGTGACTAGTGACTTAACCACTGACTCATTCCTTTACCTGTTATTAGACATATAGGTATGCAAGGCTAGGAATATCTTAGAAACTGCAAATCCACTTGTGTATCTATCAGTCTCTCTATTGACAATCTACAATTTGTTTTTGAGAACATCTAAGTAGTCCACCCTCCATTGTCCTTGATAAAGAATGTGTCCCTCACTTACAGGCAAAAACAGGCAATTGTAGTGCATCAGTTAGGAGATATCCTTTTTATACCTATAAATATACACAATTTGCATATTGCACATTAAGGGGGTTATTTACTAAGCTCCTAATACCCGGAATTCCCCGAAATCCGAAAAAAATCGTGATTTTTTTTAATAAAATCTGACTTTTAAAAAAATCACGTATTTTTGGGAATTTATTAAACTCCAAGCGCTAAAAAGCCAAAATATAAAAACACGGCATCTCAAACCTGTAGAGGTTGCATAAAAGTCAATGGGAACTGTCCCATTGATTTTTGGTTGTGTCGGAGGTTTCAGGCAATTTCACAATGTTTTCGAAGCTTTCGGGTGAAAACTCCGAAAAATATGGAGATTTCAGGGAAAATTCACAATATAATCATGAAAATCTGAGCTTTTCCCGCAAAGCAAATTTTCGGGAAAATGAAATAATAAATAAGCATTAAAAACCCAAGCGGGTTAGATCGGACTTTGTAGCAGCCGATATTGAGATAAATTCGGACCTTGATAAATAACCCCCTAAGCGCATGCTAAATAAACAATACTTTATTCCTGTAATGTTTTTGCCTGCAGAATGCCATTTTGCTGTAAACTGCCTTGTCTCAATATGGCATCCCATGTTCCCAATTTTGTGTTAAAACTTTGTGTTGGGAACTAGAGGGTTAAAACTCATCCTTCCTTATGCAGTGCAGAAAGGTGACTCTAGTAAGTGGAATGATTGTACCTTTTCTGCTTGAAATCTTTTGTAGAAGCAAGTAGGAACATTAAGGTCCTCTACAAATGTCTTTGAAGATTTGCACTACAGAGAAAGGTTAATTTTTTTTTGGTTGTAACAATTTCTTTTTTTTTGTACAGGGTCAACTACAAAAACTAAGAGATTTGAACATCAATAGCTGCAGCCTTTTGTCAGCAGTTATCTGCAAATGGAAGATGTAGCCAGACTTTATCAACTCACTCAGAAGCTACTTGCAAATTTTAAAGTCACACTCAAATTTGAATTAACTGCAGGGAATAGTCCGTATCTGAAGCTATCACAAGTTACCATGTGTTCTGTACAAGGGAAAT
Organism: Xenopus laevis; assembly: GCF_017654675.1. Classification (NCBI taxonomy): domain Eukaryota; kingdom Metazoa; phylum Chordata; class Amphibia; order Anura; family Pipidae; genus Xenopus; species Xenopus laevis. The sequence continues at coordinate 61,523,378 of NC_054385.1, read as the reverse complement.
GGGAATTCTGAGCCTGATTTCACATTTCAGTTTTGTGTGCCAATACACTATGTGCTATAGGGGTGGAAGGATTGTATTACAAATAATTCAAAACTCGCATTGTTTACAGTGGAGAAGAGGTGCTTAAGGGAAGATATGATAACTTTGTGTACATATATATATATATATATATATATATATATATATATATATATATATATATATATATAATGAGACCATATAATAAGGCCTCTGATGCGTTGTTTACCAGTAGACCCTTCCACCAGATATGTGGACATGCATTGATATTATAAGGATCATTCCATCTAGGAAGAGGTTTTTAAACTGAGCACTGAATCAGTGGTACTGGCAGGTTCATTAGATGGCTTCAAGAATGGGTTGGTTTTTTGCAAATAAGAAAACACAGAGCTACTGAAAATGGCTTTAAGAAGAAAGTTGATCCTGGGACTTGAACTGGAGATGCTGCAGAATTGACAACAACCTTCCTCTGGATTAACTAGCAGCTAGGCAGGTTTTATACATGTTACTATTTATGCTATAAACTGGACATTAATCTTGAGTTATGTCAATAAAGTATGAAGCTGACAAACATCTCATGTTGACAAAGGCAAGATAATAGATCTATATACAGTATTCCAGTAATTTATTCAAATTTTTGTCACTCTTTGTGTTATTTACTCTTCTGTTATGAGAAAGGTCATAGCCATTAATGATATTTCAATAGGGAAGCCATCTATAAACCATTTATGTACACAGTGTCCAAGGCCACATAGAGCCAAGAGTATTCTAGTAGGATTAATTTTATCTGCAAGGAATATGAGCTGCAGTCAGTGCCCTCCCATGGCGTCATGACCATATTACCTTGCATTTTTCACCATGATGTGACACACTGTTTGTATACTAAAGGTCCCGGTTGCATCTATTCCTGCTGTTTATACTAGTAAGTAGTAACACTATATAATACAGCTATACATAAATACAAATGAACTGTGTGCAGTTATCTGGGCCAAATGTGTCCCAACTGAGCTAACATTAATTATTTGTTTGTCTAGACTATATCAACGGAACATCTGATAAGCATTTTTGTGAAGCACTCACATAGCAACAGACATTTAAACGATTAGGATAGATAGAAAGAGAACAGATTATGTTAGATAGAAGCCTCTGGATTCACGGAATACATATTTCCATACACACTATAAATGGGATGGTAACTCACATATCTTTGACACTCTTAAATTGTAAATATGAGATTTCACAGCACAGAACAGCTGAAGAGCTGCAATCACTTGGTAGGAATAAATGAAGAGGCAAGGTACACAACATTTAGCTTTTCTCACTGAGCAGTCACAGCACAGCAGGAAATCCAAAGCTTTGACTCACTGAACACTCTGAAGTAATGAGAGATGGGAGACAGGAAGTGCCAACTGCATCTGTACTGGAGCACAATAGGAGCAGGCTCGCTCTTCTGAAGCCACTTTTTCTAGTATACTTTTCACAGAGTGTGTAAATTCAATAAATGCTAGCCAAGGCCATGCTACAACCGACATTTTAAAAAAGATATCATTAGTTGACGTTATTATTGTCAGAGGAGTATGACTGGAAAAGCTGAATCAAGGATGGAATTATAATAGGGACATTAGGCCTTCTTGGAGGCTTAGTAACATACAGGGACCCACTTAGCTCAGCTCTAGTGATGAGCGAATGTGTTGCGTAGAAAAAAACTGATGGGAAAAGCATTAAAGTCAATGGGCGACAAAAATTTTTTACCCTTGACAATTTTTCTCCCTCCAAATGCATTAAAGTCAATGGGCGTTTTTCCTTCTGGCGACTTTTATGTCCAAATGCATAAAAGTCAATGGGCGTTTTTTCTTATGGCAGCTTTTTTTGTCTCTGCAACATTTTTGTCTTACTGTCTTTTTTGTTTTGTGCGAATTTTTCCACTGCAAATTGTTGCCACAGTTCGGGAAAAAATTTGCAGATGGCAAATTATGCCATGAATACATGGCTCATCGCTACTCAGCTCAGATCTACCATTCATCCCAACCTAATATGGAATATGTAGTATTTCTTACTCACTTTTATTTTGTCAGCTAAGATTAATGGTCAGTGGTGTGCCCTTTTTAACGTTCCAGGGGGAGGTGTCATCCTCATGGCATCCTCCCACCATGGCAGAATGAGCCATAGAAATAGTATGATAACGTAATACTAGATAGTTTTCTTTTACTTTCCATATGATGCTTCTGATTATATTTTCCTGTTTTTGGCTCTCAGTTTAGGGTGTTATATCACGCTCATTTATGTATAAATGAATCCTATTTCAGTAACCTTTAGGGTTAATGTAGGCAGAGCAATATTGCAGGCTGTAACCTTACAGTAAAGACAAGAAACAATACAATACAAATACTGGTATGTTTTCAGAATAAACAGAACTTTGATTGGCAGGGAATTCAGTAAAGCTGCATAGGTGAGGACGATGTAGCCAGTCATGGTTTATTTATTTGACACACATGGAATTGTGAGTAAGGTATTTTGCATAATTTCTTTATTTTCCAGCTGTTTTAAGGCCTTCTGACATAGATAAAGTGGCTAATTTCACACATTTAACTTGGACCTGTACTTCACACTTAGGTGTTGATGCCTACTGCATTCTGCAGTCTGAGCTGACTAAGTCTACAAGATAGGATAAATTAATTAGGATGGTACCAAATGCTAATGCTAATGTCTATCTTTTAGAACCACATCTGCAGTGTCTAATAAGAACATGAGAACACAGTATGCTGGGCACCCGCAGAGAGATATGCAAAGGTCTCAACAGTGCAAACTCTTAAAGTATTTAAAAGATCAACTATGCATTGCAGATCAGACTTTTACATGAACAGCATTGAGTGCATTCTTACTATATTAAGGGTTGGATCCAAACATTTAGATTAAAAATATCTGAGAGCATTCAAAGTTTCCATAAGCAAATCAGTACAATGTTTGATTTTAGTAGAAAATACTGCATTGCTTTATATATATATGTGTGTGTTAGTGTGTGTGCTTGTGTGTGTTCATGTAAAACTGTTTCTGCATACTACTTGTTTATAAATCATTTAATGACTGATGTATTTCCAGAATTTCTGACCATCTCATTTCTACAAGGTAGGGCCATCTAATAGGTATATGTATGGTACATGTTATACTTATAATAATTTTGTACAAATTCCTGCCTTTTTGTGCTCCTAAATATACAGGTTACAATAGACCACTGAGCTGGTGCTACCTGGTAACTCACAGTCATGTCTGCTGGGCAGCAGTGCTCTACTCTGCTTATTAACATAAACTCTGTTTAAAAGTTGAATATACTGTGACTTGTGACTTGCTGGGAGCTTGCAGTCAAGTTTAGGAATCAGTAGGATATGTTAGGATATGTTAGGTGTCTGGTCCTATAGGCAAGTGCTGCATACAGGAACTGCTGCTACTCATTGTGTTCATGGGACATGGGAATTCAATACAACTAAGGTATAAACTGTACTATACACCTTGCCCTACAGTAATAAGTGAGATTTTTTTCTCTATATTGTGTTTGCTAATTTTCTAAATGAAGCACTATTGATAATAGTGTTTCATTTATATATATATATATATATATATATATATATATATATATATATATATATATATATATATATATATATATATATATATATATATATATATATTAATATAATAATTGCTGCATGTAGGTTTCTTGCAAATATAATTAGTGATGGGCGAATTTGCGCCGTTTCACTTCGCCGAAAAATTCGCGAATTTCGCCGGCGCCCGTTTTTGATGCCGGCGCCCGTTTTTTTACGCCGGCGCGAATTTTTGCTGCAAATTTTCTCAGGCGTTTTCGCAAATTTATTAGCTGGCGGCGAATCGCGCAAATTCGCTGCGAATTCGCGCCTGGCGAATAAATTCGCCCATCACTAAATATAATAAAAATTTATAATGAGTCCCTTGTATGCAGCTGTATTCTCTTGTATGACTGCAGCTCTCTGTAGAAATAAAGTGACCCTTTTTGAGTTTCACTTATTTAATTTGGCTGCTCGTGTTATTTGAGTTTCACATACCTGGATTAAAACACAATCACATAGCTGCCCAGTGCTAAAATGGAGAAATGTAACACTTTCAGTGCCAAGCAAGCAATAACAGGAAAGTTTAAAAAAAAAAACTTGGTCTATGGATAAATGCACACTTTAAATTTAATTCAATGTGCTTGTATCATTTTGCACATTTCCTAAGAGATGCCAGAAAGGGCCTTTTACAGTTTACTGAACTTTTAAGTCATGTAACAAAACAGGCAGGCATTAGCACTTATTGCTACCCAGCCTTACAAGTAAGGGATTGTAGATAGTTAATACTTTTGGGAAGAAAAGTTACGGTAGCTTTCACTTATACAGCTTTGATGTATTGTATTTTGCAAGGCTAGCTTGATTTTACTATTAAATGTTGCAAAATACAGACAGACAAAATACAAATGTAAGTATTTGCCATATTTAGTGTTAGTGGGGAAACACAATTCAGACATTTTCTAATTGTGGAGTTCCATGAACTCATTAGAAGGGGTACTGCAACAATTCAACTTAATCTAGGAAATCTAACAGCATGGGCAGTTTAAATTACCTGGGTGCACCTAGTGCATTTACATTCTCTTGGCATAAATTTACTTCTCATAATTCCGCGTGAGTACATAACAAAAGCCATTTGACAGCAAAGTTCCACCTTTCCCACGTAGGGGGTTTAAAGCATCTTCAAGGATTTTTTTTTTACTTATGCAAAATCTACTTCTTGACTGGAGGATGGGAAACAGGAAATGAAATCTTGTGTAAAGTCGAGACTAAGAGAGAGTCAGAAAAAACAAAGGAGGCTGGGTTTTTTGCTAGCAGGAGGCTAACAGCATTCTTTTGTTAAATATTAACATAAAATAAGGCAGTAGAAATGGATGTCCATCAGGAGGATAAATAAGAACTTAGTGCATATTTTAAGAACAAAGGAACATCTAATTTAAATTACTGAAGAAACATAATCAGGAATTCCATTTGTAGCACAAAGCTCATGTGGATATGATTGATTTGAGAGTGGAATACCATTGTCTAAATTTGAAAAGTTGGGGAATGTTACATGGACAAAACAAGCAATTTACCATGTCAACTGATTAATTAAAAGCCCTTCAGTCCTGTTCATTTTTGGTGCAACAAGAAACTGGTAAAGTTTTATTCTACAGAGCAACTAAATATCCTAAAAAATATCCTAATCAATAAAAGAATGATATATGTTGTTTTAAAAAGTATATATTCAGATATTTATATACGTTGTCAATATATATAATATGCATGATTTCATTCACCAGACAATTTTCAACCTAAATTAGTAATTAGATACTACAACGGTGCAAGCAGCGATATTTGCAGTGTTCAAATGCCTTTCCCAGCATGTCATTGTTTTATGTTCATAATGAGAATTGCTTTGCCAATGGCAGACTCAGTTGGTGATAGACAGAGACCACATCATAATGCAAAAATTACGGTTCTCATTTGGTCCTCACTGAAAAATGAACCCATGCACTGGACACCGGGGCCTAGCCTGTCCTTCTTAGCACCATCAAGGCCCCTTTTTCTTGAACCCCTTCTGTGCCCATGTTTGTCTGTCTAATATTTTTAAGGGACACATATCATAGGAATATTATTTTCCCTCTCTGGAGGTGTGGTAAACTAGAAACTGGACTTCAGTAGGAGGAAAGAATCTTATTTTGGTATAAAAAGCTCCTAGAGAGTGCTATGCTGTCCACACTGGAATGGAACACTTGGTGAGGGCAGCCATTTTGGGACTGTGAATAATGTAAAGACCCCTGACTTTTTTGGCCCAAAGTTTTGGCTTTATTAGCCTGGGTCTCAGGTGGGGAAAATATTTTTCTGTGATAGAAGAATAGGGAAGGGTGTATGATGCTCAAAAGTATTTTAGGGATAGGCAGTGATTGATGGTTGAGGGAAAAATGAGCAATAGGTTTTGGTTTCACACAGGTAAAGGTATTAGGAATATGCCAATTCAGTTGGAGATGCGGGTGAAATAAAATGAGGTGTCTATATAACCTGAAGTGAAGAAAAAGTCAGGGTGTGTGTTTGTGTACAGGAGGGTGAATTGAAATAACAGTGTATTGGAAAGATGGGCTGCAAAAGAGATGAATGAACATTTAACTCAGAGGGGTATAAAACAGTACAACAGAGAAGATGGATAATCAGGACAGGATCAGTATAGGAGATTGATGATCTCGGGACATACAGCATGCAAAGTGTTACACATGGGAGGGAAAACATTTAACTGACAAAAGGGAAGCTTTACAGTAAGATACGCTGAAATGTATTGAAATGAAGGACCTAATGAAAATATTAACATATAAATATACCTAGTGTATATGGTAGGAGGGCTACCATTTCCATTGACCTGAGATTCTGCAGACCATGCTGTGAACATTTGGACTGTGACAAGAATAAAGTAGCTGCAAAACAACTAGAAAAAGGGGGAGGTTGTTTTAATAGTTAGAAGGGAAAATACAATCACCCAAGTTCTTAACTAATTGTGCTGATTCCAGTTTACATTTTGAAATATTTTTTTTTTAAAAAAGTAAATTGTACATTGTAATAAGTACCAAACAATAAATAAAAATAATGTGGTTTATTATCATTCAGACTTTAAAAACATCAGAAATGAATCAAGTAATGTAGAAAAGGAATATATTTGGGAATGTTTTGTGTTTTTTTGTAATTGGCATTGTGTTAGATTGTTTCCAATACACATATTCACAAGTATTTCTAATTAGAGATTCAGTCATCAGATGACATCATTAAAATTATGCGCTGATCACCCTTATTAACAAAGCTGCTGGAAATGCTCTTCCATTTTATAAATGCCTGACAATGTGGGTGTTTGCTTAGGCAAGAGAAAATCTGCACCTTAATACATAAAAATGAAAAAAGGAATCACCTTACCCATGAATTTATGTATATTAACGGATTGATTTAGTGTACTTTTATAAAAAATTAATAGCAGAGGTGCCTGAATGGAAAGATAAGTAAAATAATATAAGATAAAATGAATGCAAAATTTTCATTCTGTTTATTAATGTTATAAAATTTTCCCATTGAAAATGCTCGGTTGATGATTTATCTACTTAATTACAAAAGTTCAATAAAGCACAACTAGAAATGTGCATGTTCTTTTAAAAAAAAAAATATATATATATATATATATGTGTGTGTGTGTGTGTATATATATATATATATATATATAGTATATACAGTGTATTATATATATATATATATATATATATATATATATATATATATATATATATATATATATATATATATATATATATTTATAAACCAGCTATATTGCACTGGATTGTAGCTAAGAGGAAGCAACATACATGCAAGTAAACACTGGAACAAATGTGACATTGTAGACAAATATCTTAGATATAAAGTAATGATTGCTCATCGAGTTTAAAGTACTAGAGATAAAAGTGGTGAGGAAGAGTTCTTGTTGATCTAATAATACTTGTTTGCACATTCCTTGAGGCTATGCATGATGCATAATAGGATTTCTATGGTCCACAGCAACAAAAGGTGTAAAGTGTCCTTTCAGTTGCAAAATGTACCAGTTTATTCACTTGGTAAAGGAATGCAAATCTCAAGTGATTTTTCTGTTAGCTGACAAGAAAGTCCCCCCTACACACAATCTTAAAAGCCCAGGGTAAAGTTCATAACTATGCCAAACATGATTATCTATGCCAGTAATGGAAGGAAGTTCAACAAGCTGTAAAAACTTACTTTTAAACCCTTGGGGTAAGATGTAACAGCCATCTACTTAGCATCAAAAGGGTTAAAAAAAACAGAGCTCATTAGTAACTGGTAAGTGATGTACCAAATGCATTTCTGTACATATTAAGAAGGTCACATGTGAAGGCTGGCGTCCTAGTTTCAATGTAAGCCAGTGAGTAAAGAATTTGTATGATTTCCCCATTTTTATGTGGGTTGCTTCCAGGTACTCCACTTTCCTCCCTCACTTTAAAAACATACAAGCAGGTTAACTGACCCCTGATAAAAGTGTCCATTATAGATTGAAAACTCCACTGGTACAGGGACTGATGTGAATGATGTATATACAGTATTCTCTGTAAAAAGCTACAGAACCGGCCTCTGCTATATAAATAAATAATAATAATGCAAACCATTAATGTAAAATGCATTCAAACCTAAAATTTTGATAAATATAAGTAGATGATTACAGGTTTTAACCAAATTTGCTGACATTTGTGTACTTGGTAAAACCAGTTGACTAGTGTTTCTATTGGCAGGTGTAGAGTAGATTCTTTATACCTTCTGATCTGGTCCTGTTGGCACATCTACTGCATCTGCTGGCCAGTATGGCTTACTGTGTGTATAGCCAAAATGGGCAATCATCTGTCAATTATCTATATAAATGATCTTTATGTAAACTGAAGGAACAAGCCTAAAGAGTACTATAAATATTTAAACATTGAAAAAACAGGTTTCTGTAATTTGAATCACTGCATTTTTGTCTTTTTGTTTTGCCACCAATATGGATTCATTCATAGTTAGTAAGTATTATTTTATTATTAGTAAGTATTATTTTATTATTATGTAGAAAAAGGCTTTTTAAAATCCTGAACAGTGCTATATTAGCAATTTGTTTTACATTTTATTATTAAATTAAGCATGGATATCACATGGTTACAATTCATATGAAAATATACTCATAATAAGTCTGATTGTAATGTAATGTTTTGCAATGAAGATATATAAATAAATGTGGGTCAAATGAACACAAACATACTGATTACTCAGGGGGGCTTCCAAACAGGGATCAAAAGTGTGTGTGTGAATATTTTACATGTATTAATCAATCCTATACTGAAATGCACCTGGAAATTTTTCCTTTCATAAAAAATGTAGAATACATTAGTTATTAATCTCTCTCTCTCTCTCTCTCTCTCTCTCTCTCTCTCGCTCTCTCTCTCTCTCTCTCTCTCTCTCGCTCTCTCTCTCTCTCTCTTTCTCTCTCTCTCTCTCTCTCTCTCTCTCTCTCTCTCTCTCTCTCTCTCTCTCTCTCTCTCTCTCTCTCTCTCTCTTTCTATCTATCTACCCATGATATGAAATCGTTTTTGAATTTTTCTTCTCTTTAGTCACTCACAAACAAGATTTTTTAGGCCAAGCATTATGTTTCCAGCCCAAACCCAAAATGTATTATGTTTAGCTGCACAAATAACAAACATAAAAGTTCTATACTTTACTTATTTGCAAGTTTATTGCCAAATTCTACTTCATTCATGCTATTTTGGTTGACCAAAAAAGATAATTTATTATATACTGTACTAATATCATTTTCTTCGGGATGTCTAATACCCTATTTTTATGGGTTCCAGAGCAAGTAAATAGACTGATCTGTGTACAAAATGATGGTTCAAGGTTCCCAAATTAACAGTTTAAACTAAAATAATAATACTAAAATGGTAGGACCTTAAGTTTTTTCATAAACATTTAGGGGCAGATTTATCAAAGGTCGAAGTGAATTTTCGAATTAAAAAACTTCGAATTTCGAAGTAATTTTTGGGTACTTTGACCATCGAATAGGCCAAATTCGACTTTGATTCGAATTGAAAATACTTCTCAAATTCGAGTACTGTCTCTTTAAAAAACTTCGACTTTGACACTTTGCCACCTTAAACCTGCCAAATTGCTATGTTAGCCTATGGGGACGTCCTAGAACCTACAGCCAGTATTTGGCTAAGTTTTGAGAAGTCAAAGAATTTTTTTGTAAAATTAAATTAAATCATACGATCGTACAATTCGTAGTACGATCGTACGATCTTAAAAATCCTTCGACTTCGAATGTCGGACTACCCTATTCGATGGTCGAATTTCGAAGTTTTTTTCACTTTGAAATTCGACCCTTGATAAATCTGCGCCTTAAAAAGGTTTGCAAGTAGCCAGACTGAACTAAGGTGAAAACATCTAACTGAATCAATATGGGTCCATTTTCACTCTTCAGATTTTTATGAGTTTGCCATTCCAAATTCATTAAATTATCAGCAGAAGAAGATGAAAAAGAAATGTAAGGCAGATAGATCTTTAGTGTTTACTACAGTGTTTATACCATTGTGTGGCTATCGCTAGTCAACTTTAGAGAGACAGCTCTGATTCATAGTGGAACTGATCTTTAAGCTACACTCTGACATCTATACACCGATGACACATTTCAGTTATTCATCACAGGACTGAAGTGACTAAGTGACCACTCATGAATCACACAGCATCCAAACATATACAGTAGTCACACACTACTGGCTATTTTTTTATTCTCTGACACTGCTGGGAATTGACACCCTCAGTGTTGGCTCTCAGTGATTCATGGCCAAAACATTAGATAATGAAACCTACAGCTATGGACATAATACAATGAAACATATATTGCTTACAATGCAAATCAGTAAAAAATGTCAGTCCTTTAAGTATTTCTTGCCGATCCCTTCACAGTCCCTCAGCTGTAAAAAAAAGTCCAGAGCAGAAATATATGTATTCCCTAGGGAATATATATAAGGGGATCAGCGCCTGTGGCAACAGAAATTAGAAACAAAATATAGTGTAATACGTTCAAAAAGGGAATATCACCCTGTGCACATAGAGAAAAGGTGTACTCCCCTTTTCCTTGAGCCGCTGTTAATTGAAAAAAAGGAGAGAGAAAATTGGATCCACGTGAATGTAAAAACGAAAAGTGACCTTCCTTAAAAGAAAGCAATCCGATAGTGGAGCTCCTCCACACTATGTACAGAATGCATACTTACAAACCACTATTGTGGCATAGTGCATGTCAAGATAATTCCTTTCTGATTCCTCATCCAGCTCTCCACTCCTGTTTGACTCCGAATGGGAAATAGGAACCGGGGATAGTGTAAAATCGCTTTTATTAAAACATAATTAAAAACAAATTAAAATGTACACTCACATTTACCCTCCTTGGGTAATACGCATTTAGTCCCAACAAAGTTCGAGTGGACTATAACAACAGCGAAACGCGTTAGGTACGCTTGGGGAGCGCTTCGCTGTTGTTATAGTCAGCTTCCTCAGAGGTATCTGAGGAAGCTGACTATAACAACAGCGAAACGCGTTAGGTACGCTTGGGGAGCGCTTCGCTGTTGTTATAGTCAGCTTCCTCAGAGGTATCTGAGGAAGCTGACTATAACAACAGCGAAACGCGTTAGGTACGCTTGGGGAGCGCTTTTTGACCCAGGAGAGGCACCACAGGGGAGCACGAAAGATTTGGCAGGATCGCCCTGAGGGAGCACACTCGAACTTTGTTGGGACTAAATGCGTATTACCCAAGGAGGGTAAATGTGAGTGTACATTTTAATTTGTTTTTAATTATGTTTTAATAAAAGCGATTTTACACTATCCCTGGTTCCTATTTCCCATTCGGAGTCAAACAGGAGTGGAGAGCTGGATGAGGAATCAGAAAGGAATTATCTTGACATGCACTATGCCACAATAGTGGTTTGTAAGTAGGCATTCTGTACATAGTGTGGAGGAGCTCCACTATCGGATTGCTTTCTTTTAAGGAAGGTCACTTTTCGTTTTTACATTCACGTGGATCCAATTTTCTCTCTCCTTTTTTTCAATTAACAGCGGCTCAAGGAAAAGGGGAGTACACATTTTCTCTATGTGCACAGGGTGATATTCCCTTTTTGAACGTATTACACTATATTTTGTTTCTAATTTCTGTTGCCACAGGCGCTGATCCCCTTATATATATTTCCTAGGGAATACATATATTTCTGCTCTGAGCTATGGACATAATACCCAGCAGTTTAAAACTCATATGAGATGTTTACTCAGTTTTTTCATACATGACCACTGAATTTTTTTATGCATACACAAAACATTAAAGCAATTCCAAAGGACCCACATTGCTGACCAGCCCCTCTTAATATTGATTTTGACACTGGGCTGTTTTGACATAACTGCTGTGTTGCACAAGTCCCATCTTGCAAAATGTGTGAATATCTTTACACACTCTGCAAAGTCGGGTACGTTTTGTTTTTTCTTTCTAACTATGATGCACATTGTTGGTTTAAATATTTCATTATGTTCACGGTTGCATTGGCCTTGCCAGCAGATGTTTCTAGAAAAAAAAATCAGAAATGCATTAATAACATATATTGTAGTGGAATTCATTATAAGGCTTTTGTCTTTTAAGAATCTTATTATATTAATATTTGAAGTCATTTGGCCAAAAGGAATAGAACCTGCTGACTCAGTGATGTTGTTTAAACTGGCAAACTTTAAAACTAATCTTTTCTCTGAAGTTACTTTTATGGTGTTGAACATATTTACATTTTAATGAGGAGGATATTTAGTTCACCCGATGATAAGTCAACCACAGAAAACCTGAAACAGAAAAATAGAATAGGTTCTTGGCCCAAACAATTGTGTTGTGTGGGTGGATGCATGAAACTATTTCTCCAACATATATTTAAATAAACTTACATAACTGATATATACCACTAAACACAATGACTATAAAGGAAAGCATTTAAAGAGAAACAGAGATATCCGTCATGTACAATTTAACTTGATGAGAACAATTTTCTCACTGATATTATTAAAAATAGAGAGGAAAGCAAAGCTCCTTTTTGACAGTTTGCTCACAATAATGGTACTAAAAATAGTCACAAACTGGCAGCTGTTTAATAACATAAGTGCATTGGTCGGAAACCAATAGCAGCCAACAAGCATTAAGTTGTAACTCACCCTCACCCTGGTGCTCCAGTGGAGCGGCGGGGACACCTTTGGCCACGATGTCTGTTTCTTAGGGCGCGCTCGCCCGCGTCTCGTTTCTAATATAGACGTGGACGCGCTGGCGTAATGACGCTGGTGCGCAATGACGTTCAATGGCGCGAAAATCAAAACAGTATAAAAGGATCATTTGGACTTCAAGACCTTGTCCGTTAAAAGATCTTGTTCCTAGTGCTTCTGTGCTATAGAGCTTCTGATTAATCTGTGTTTTGATTCCTGTTGTGACCTCTGCCTGGCTATTTGACTATCCTGACCCTTGTCTGATTACCGACTTCGATTCTGCTTAACCCTTCTGATTGACTCCCTGGTATGACCCTTGCCTGCCTGACTACGTTTATTCTCTGCCTGCCCCGACCCGGCCTGATCTGATTACTCTATTGCCTAATGCCTTGTACCACGACCTTTTGCCTAAAGACTTTGCCTACAGTTGTGCCCCTCTGCCTGTCTAGAACCCCTCGCCTTGCACCTCTCGTTTTAAGACTTGGGGCATCTCAGTAGCTGAGGGCTCCTCACGAGCCGAGACCAGGGTGCTAGATTTAGGGTGCCAACCATTACATTCGTTCTGACCAGCTTAGTTGTACTAAGGGTGTTCTCATATACAAACTATTCCATACTTTAAACTCAATGATATAATATCATTGGTACATGTGATTGAACTAGATTTCATCAGCCTAGAATAGAAAGTCTAGTATGAACTCTTACATCAGTGCAGTTTGCAGATTCCCACATTTTACCAACTGACTTACTGCACTCATCCTTCAAGAGATTTTTAAGAACTTTTATGATATAAAAAATGTCCTACTTTAAAATGGTCTTCCAGAAATACTAGTTAGAATAATGCATATGATAACAGCCTGTGAGATGGTAGACTAAGGTTAAACGTTGTTGCTTTTAAGAGCATTTAAAATATCTCAAGGCTCCTTAATTTATTGTGATGGGTGGGTGCAAAGAATCAGTTGCTTATTATTTATTAAATGGACCCATCTGCAGAACTCAACATACCATAATGAATCATCACCAGTTCTTTTTAACAACCTTATGTATCATTTATTCCCTATCACTTTAGATTGTATGCTTTAAATTCCCCATCCTTTAAGATTAGTAGTAAAACTCTGTAATCTTACCATTTTATTCTATAAACCTTAATTTGTTCATTTTAAGGATGCACCGAATCCAGTCTTGCCTTTTTGAGTGCCTGCTCCATTGTTCGTCGTTTTGGTTTGGGATTCGCCAAGATTCTTCCTTTTTTAGCAGGATTCGGCTGAATACAAGTGCCTGGATGAACTGAATCCGAATTCAAAAAATCACGTGACTTTTTGACACAAAAACAAGGAAGTCAAAAATGTTTTACTAATCTTACTCTCTTTCCCCCTCGTTTCCCTAATTTACATATGGAAATTAGGGTTCGGTATTCAGCCAAATTGTTTAAAAAGCATTCAGGATTCAGGTGAATCCTAAAATAGTGGATTTGATGCATCCCTAGCTATTTTAATGTAAGACCCCTGTTTGCTGTATTGTAAAGCAATACTGTGTTTGTAAAGAAATGTGTAGCTGTGATCATACCATTATATTTTTTTTTTTTTGTGAAATTGCTATTGGTACAGTATCCAACCAATACACCTGTTACTGCCTGTTACCACCTGTTACCTTAGAACTCACAATAGGGGATAGCGTACAGTGGGTTATCCTTTATTTTTAAGCTGGATCCTCTGAGATTTATGATGACAGTTATTAACCCTCATATTCTAAAATTAGGTTTAATATATGCATAAAATGCACATCTTCTATATATGCAAAATTCTCACAGCTTTTACTCAAAATCAAAGGTGTAGTATTTAGAAAATGATTCATATGGTATTCAGTTTTCTGCTGCCTATATAGTAATAGAATCTTGATTATTTCCCAAAAATGTGATGATGATCAAATGATTATTATGATAGAGAAGTTAAAAAAGATAAAAACAGAGAGAGAGAGGAAGCCCCAAAAGGAAAAAATAAATACATTTCAACAGTCAGAGAGAGAAAAAAAAGAGAAACACAGATATCCAGATTTTTATTCTTTCATAAATAATATATTGGCATATACATTTATGTTCACAAACAAGTTTTCATTAAGATGCACATGCTTATGTCATTGATACTCATAAACAAATTTTGTAAGTTTGGAAATAATTTCACCATTAGAGAATTTAATCTTTTGTAACGAAAGATTCAAATGCATGAATGTGTTCTGAATAAATGCTTCATATATGTTGACCTTAAACCATATTATGGAAATCGTATTGTACTACTTATTATGAAAGTCTAATTTGAACATCAGTTTTGTTTTCAACATTTTATTTCCTGCCAGTCAAGCAAATAAAAAATGGACCATGGTATTTTTTGTAATGATATTGTTTATTTTAAAATCAAGAAGAGAGCAGAGATGAACTAGAGTTAATACCTGTAAAAGGGGACTATGGCATTTGGTAACAAACTCACCAAAGGCTAACTGGCTTTAATAACAATAAGGCGTCTTAGAATCTGGGAGGCCAAAGAGAACTTCTGCACAACATCTCTAGGGCATTGCTTAAAATGAAGAATATATTTTAGTATTTGTATTAATTAATAAATTAATTTGTATATTAATAAATGAATTTTTATTATATTTGTATAATTTGTATTTAAGTATCAAGTATTAATATTTAAGTATTTGGTAGTGGGTTATTTTACATTAAACAATGCATTGACTTGTCTGCTACAATTCCCTTGTCATGTGTTGGCCTGTATGCATTTGAGGGCCTATTTATGGGAAAGGGGAAACTCAAATTTTTAGAGGGAAAAAAACTCACATTTTTAGAGATTTATTATACCCAAAATCCGAATCTAAGTCAATGGCAGATGTCCCTTTTAAAAATTTAAAACAACAACTTGAAAAAATCATATGATTTGGGTGTCAAATTAAAAAAAGTTGTATGATTCGAATTGTGGCACAATTTTGTCCCGTGCCAACTTTTTCGAGGTGTTTTTTTGATAAATTATTTAAATTTATGGATGGAAAAAAAAGGAAAAATCTAAATCTTAGTAAATATCCCCCTTACATTTTAAATGGTCACTTTGGTAAATATTTGTCATCAATATCCTTATTTTTTCATATATGTTTCTATGTCAGAGTAACAAACACTGTGCTTCTTATAGTATTTTTTAGATGGTAATCAGTATTGTGGCATAACCTCAGTGACTGGTGATTACTATGAGAAAATGCCCTTGAAGTCACAAGGTTTATTACTTATTATTGGTTGGTGTCAAAGTTGGGGCCTAATCTTTTCTGTTGATGCCTGAGTCCCAATAACACTAAAATACAATAAAATATAAAAAGGAGAACTGCTGTTAGTATTCTTGGAGAAAATGCTTCTACATGCAGTGACTATATCTTGCTGTGTTTTAGATTACAAATTCCCTGTTGGGAAGTGAGGAAAGCTCAAGAAAATTGCTTCTCACTGCACACTGTTCAATACCAAATCATACATTCTAACGTTCATCATAGTATGGAAATGTAATATATATATATATATATATATATATATATATATATATATATATATATATATATATATATATATATATACATACACATATATATATATATATATATATATATATATACACATATATATACATACACAGTATATATATATGTGTGTTTCTTTCTACTTATCTTTCTATCACATACTACCTTTCTCTTTTTCTATTACAGGTATGGGATAATTATCCAGAATGCTCAGGACCTGGGCTTTCCGGATAACGGATCTTTCCATAATTTGGATCTTCACACCTTAAGACTACTAGAAAATGATGTAAACATTAAATAAACCCAATAGGCTCATTCTGCTTCCAATAAGGATTAATGATATCTTAGTTTGGATCAAGCACAAACTACTGTTTTATTATAGAGAAAAAGGAAATAATGAAAAATTGTATTATTTGATTATAATGGAGTCTATGGGAGACGGCCTTTCTGTAATTCAGAACTTTCTGGATAGCGGGTTTCCGGATAACGGATCCCATACTGTAATAGCTAAAACATAACAACACAGGTAGCTGATTTCAATTTTAGCATTATATTATCAATTTAAATGTGTAAATGTAGCTGTATTTTCATTTGGTCCTGCAATTAAATCTTTATGTATAGCTCCTGTATACAGCATAAAGGTGAAAATATAGTCTCCATCTGAGTGTTATAGGTATTATAACCATTCTTAGTGATTTAGGAAAAAAATATTTACTTTGTGTTCAATTGAGGAAGATCTGATCAGCGCCAAGTAAGGTTGGGCAGTGGACCTTAACTGCAGGGTCATCTGGGAACTGTTTGGGCTGAAAGGTGTTCATTTACTTATGACTATAGTCCTAGCTGAGGTGGTCCTAACTGGTTTGGGCACCTTTGATATTAAACTGAGGTTTAGCGGCTCCCTCCCCCCTAAATACACCCCTATCTTTCCTTGTTTTTCTAAAGGGTTGTGTTCTTTGTTTGATTTGTTATAATTATTCCTGTTTGGACTTTAGTATCTGTGCAAAAACTCATTACTATCCTAATATAGGGCTTGAGCTGAAATTAAAGTGTTTGTTATATACGAACAATTTTGTTTTATAACAGGTACATTGCTTTCTCTAGTTTTTAATATCCTACCTATATCTAGCAAAGCAGGAATAGACTCTTTTAAGAGCTCCATTATAAACTAGTCCACCATGACTGCCTATGCTAGTATTGGTCATGGAAAACCATAGACAATGCAAACAGTTTTTTGTTTTGGTCGATCTGACAAGTATATTAGTGTATGTAATAGAGTGTTTTGCTGAATAGAGTTGATATTAATAAACAAAAATGTATATTTGGGTTGGGATTGTAGGCATCTGTCTAACTCCATAGCTCTCTCTTATATCCTGATTTCCTAACATAGCAGTTTGTGGCTATTAAGAACATGCAGCATGTCTTCATTTGTGGGGGTGGGTGGTACAGAAATGTAGGTGCCAGCCCCCCCCACAACTCTTGCCAAATGATGGTCATTGCCCATGGTGGCACCACACAAAACACAACTGCATTCTTTTGCCTGAAGTGGGAAAGGCTGGAAAAACTGTAAATGCACTTTTCTTAATTCAGAATAATAGGGCAACCAGTAAAGGGCCTAAAACTGCAATTTATTCCTGCAACTATATGGGAGTATCAGCAACAGATCTGTTGATTTCCCATTCGGTGATGTGGTTCGACTCAAAAATCTATTGACATGGGACTAGAAAAAGTTCTGCTGTATTTTTTATTTATTGGACACAGGAGGTAAGGTTAGCTTCCTCTTCCATAATTGTATATCTTGTCGATTTGCTAGCATGCTTTCCTACAGTGCTACACTTTATAACAGATCTCACAAAAGCATTCAAAAATAAAACAGATGTGTTTCTCATTGCTTCATATTTTATTTCTTGATCTTAATATCTATAAACCACCATACAGAGGAGCACATTTTATATGAACAAATGTGTTCAATGACCTTGGAAAAGGTTTCTGCCGATGATTACATCATTAGCATAGTTTAGAAACGTTTTCATAATCTAAGTGCAATAATTAATAGATAGGGCAGATTGTGTTGGATTAACACAGTGCAAACCCACTGGGGATTTAATTGTTATTTAAACTTGTAGCTCATAATAGAACAAGCAGTTGTTTCTTGTATCTTGTAAAGTCTTCAGTCTTTGTGGAAATCAGGCTTTGGACATATATATATATATATATATATATATATATATATATATATATATATATATATATATATAATGGTTGCTTGATCTTAATTTTATATATATATATATATATATATATATATATATATATATATATATAATCTAAATTATATACGTACTTGTTGAGAAGATCAGCACACCTCTTTTTAGTGATTATGTATTCCACTGTGCATTCCAACATTTGGATCACTAAAAAGAGATGTTGGTGAGCTGATCTTCTCAACAAGTATATATGTATGTATATATATATATATATATATATATATATATATATATATATATATATATATATATATATATATATATATATATATATATATATATATATATAGTCAACTACAAGAGGTCCTCTGCACTCAACCCATTATCAATATATTTAAGACAGAGACATTTTGTGCATACTGCTACTAAAAAATGCCTTACCCTTTAAACAACACAGGGATTGTTTGTCCATATATTGCAATATATTTAAGCTGGCCAACTACGTCAAAGTCATCCCATATCTGGCCAGTCCTACGCTTAATTTTCATCTGATTCATTAAGAATTCAATTGCATAATTATACATTTTACAAAGGGACTAAGTTTTACCTGCAACTTACTAGCTGCTTTCAAAGTAAAACTCCCAAATATATTGATAATGGGTTGAGTGCAGAGGACCTCTTGTAGTTGACTATATGTATTTTGTGGTCACACCCTCATTGCACCCCCGCCTAATGGTTTTAAAAACTAGTGGTGAGCACAACTTTCCCTTGTTTGTTATATATATATATATATATATATATATATATATATATATATATATATATATATATATATATATATATATATATATATATATATATATACACACGAATATCAAAAAAACGGCACGGATATCAAAAAAATGACATTGTATCAGAGGACTCTGATACGATAAAAATAAAGAGTTGAAGATATTTTTAATATGGGTGTGCTGGTTTCTTGATATTCATGGATATATATACATTACTTGTTATCTATTATTTATCCCCCAACTATAGATAGGATATCCTAATTCATTCAAATTGTCTGTAAATCCTAATGAGCACATACTCATTTAGTATATATAAAGGCTATGGGTATGAGTTTCCATTTTAGACTAAGAAATAAAACTTCAATCGTGTATTAGATTTTAAGAAGAACTGGAAAGACCAGCTAGACCACTATCTACATACAGAAAAACTGGGCAAGCCAGTAAGACTATACAGCCTGTTGAACAAAGGACCACCAGGGAAGCAGAACACTCAATCTCTTTTCCATTTTACTGAAAGCACATCTCAATATAGAACGATTGCCAGTGGAAGACCATTGATTGAGAGATCGTTTCCTTTTGCAGCAGAGTCTTGGTTCAATCTGGGGTCTGTGTATTTGTGGACAAACAGCATTATTTTTAAAATTATCAGCAAACACAGACCCATTAATTATGTTTTAAATATTTGGGTATGCATTCTGAGTTTATTTTTCAGCAGCAACCTTAACATCAAGCATGTTTTATTTGGTATGTCATCAGTGTAACTTAGCAATTAAACTCACCTTGTACAAATATAGTACCATTATAAAAAAACTACTTGCTAAGGCCCATCCTTCCACTGCCAGCCTTTAGTGTATGTGGTTAACTGCCATGCTTGGCAGTTCCAAGATTTTGTGCACATGCCTTTTCTTTCTCTGATGGTATTTGGGAAACTGATCTCTTGAAACTGCTGTGAATATTAAACTTCAGAATTTAGTAAAGCACATGTCCATGAAAGACCACATTTACATTTAAAGGCTATTTCTGCTTTTATGGCTCATATAGGAGTTTAGGAGAAGCAGGCTGTGACATGCTTTTGATACATATTTTAATCAGCTCCGTATGCTAATATTGTGCTGTATGGTTTGCATTATTGTTATTTTCCACTGAAGCTTACCTGACATGATTATTGCAAGCATGGCATAATGTTAGTACGAGTGCACACCAATTCTCTGACTATTTGCTAAATAAGATTATAATTATTATTATTAAGCGTTGTTTAATATAGACATATATAGTGACATTTGGTGTACTTGGAAGGGATTATACATCATTCACATGAGCCCTGCCTTATTTGTGCTTACTATTTACATTTTTTCTGTAAGATCCCTTATCCATAAACCCCTGGATGCCATTCTGGGACCTGGGGTTCTGGATAATAGAACCTATACCTGTATTAGTCTGATAATTAGCAAATACACTATTATTTTTTTTCATGGTGACCATTTATACAATACCAAATAGCAAAGGAAGTCATACCAACAGGAGAGGAGGTTATTTGCAAAGCACTTAAACTTAAACTGCAACACAGAAATATAATTCTGCTTTCATTCAGGATATTTAGCCTGAGTATTTTACCAGGGTGTATTTTTAGCTTGTCATTTACATATTGGTATGCATTACACATGGCTAATATTAAAACAGTTTACGGAAGTTCTTAGAAATAATCACTAATAACCAGCACTTACCAAGATAGAATACTGTATATATGTAATTACTGAGGGCCTAAACTATACCATATAAGTGTTTCTCACCACTGTAATACACCTGAGGCAAAACATTATCTCTGCATGTGGTCATGTATACACATTAAGAGATTCTGGACGCAGGTAATAGATTATTCCATACAAAAGCTAGTTAATTACTTTTCTCTAATAGCAGAAATGCTAATCCTGCGAATCGCTTTCAAAGAAAATTCTACAACTTGTAACAATAAAGGCACGCTCTCATAAAATATACTGAAGGTATGTATATGGACCCACATACAACATTGCTTTAAAGAGGTAGTTTGTTTTTCTTTAATTGCCCCCATGCTGTCCTATTTAATTAAAACCACTCATTTTAAAGTTATTTTAAAAGACAGCTCTTTCCTAGTATAGGGGGATTGTGTGTCCCACTGGATCAGTAAGACATTGGCCTACTGCTGCATTATTCTTGCAGAGGTGAGCAGTGTTTCTAAAATTCAGGCCAACATAAGTACAGGTATAGGATCCGTTATCCAGAAACCTGGCAGCCGGTTAACTACTGAGTGTAGGTTAGACCAAGCAACGGTGTATGTGTGCTTCTAGCATCTGGTCAATGTTACATTGTGGGTCAACCAAGAGTTGCTGATTACTTTCTTTGTTTTGGGTACAAATATTTTTTTCTGTCAATTCCAGAATGCATTATATCTGTTACAAGTTTCTGCCACTACACTCCATCTTGTGTAGTTGCCCCTATAAGGTTGGGTGGATATTTTTACTGATAGTACTTTTACTACTTCTACTAATGCTAACATTATCCAAACCTAAATATGTATAGTACTGTTTTTTGGGTCGCCCAAAAATCCGCAAAATTTGCCAAACGGCGAAAAATTTGCAAAATGCATTGAAGTCCGTGGGCGTCAAAATTATTTTGATGTGCATCAATTTTGACCCCCGCGACAATTTTTATATGTGTGCCTATTTTGTCCAAATCCATTAAAGTAAATGGGCATACAAATAATTTTGACTTGTGAAAATTTTTATGCGCACGGCTATTCTGAATTTTTTTTTTGCCGCAGTGGATTTTTCGCCGGTGAATTTTTGCCACAGTTTTGTGAATTTATTTGCTGGCGGCAAAACGCAGAAATTCGCTGCAAATTCTCACCTGGCAAATTTATTCGCCCATCACTATTTATAAGACAAGATGTTGTCCTTTCCCAACAGTGTGAAGGTTTCTTAAACACTGTACTTCTGTAAATGTGTTATGATCCTTCATATAGAAATATACAATGGTCTCAGAAATCTAAGAAGAAACATATGTCTTATTAAATGCGTTTAAAGTTTTAACTGTATGCATATGTCAGTACATACTGGAAAATGTGTTAGCAATGTCTCTTAAGACAACTATTAACTTGCAGAAGTATTAATATTAATACATTTATGGGATCTGTTATCTGAAATACCTGGGACCTGAAATTTTTGGTAAAATGGTTCTTTCTGTAAGCTGGAGCCATTAGAAATCATGGGGTCCCGTACAACAACATTTTCAGGGCCCCCTGAGCCCTGCCCACCCTGGCGCCCAAGCCCCAACCCCGCCCACTCCACATCACAGTTAAAAGATCACACAGACATCAGCACTAAAAAAGTAACCACACACAAGTTATAAAAAGCTATTGATGGTCAGGGCCCCCCTAATTTTTATTAAAAAAAAATTTGCGCCAAGGCCCCCCATAAAAGTTTTTTTTAAAAAGCATTGGTGCCAGGGCAAGTTAAAAGTTAAAAAAATTGGGGCCCCAAAAAAATATTTTTTTAAAAAACATTGGTGGCAGGGGCCTATAGAATATAAAAATAATACATTGGTGGCAAGGAGATTCAACTCATGGCTTCAGGACTTCAACTTCAATTCCTTTCGTGACTTCGGGTCTTTTCGCCGCTTCGGGACTTCGGCTTGACAATGCTCTATATTTTTAGAATTCTCCTTGTACATGAGTAAGGAATAGCCAGAGGGATTGCATGTGCTGTAAGTAAATATCAATATTGAATGCATCAAGTACTATAGGCTGGGTTTATAAAGGGTATGGAAAATAAAATATCACCTTGTAGGAGTCTTGTTCAACATCTCTGTATAAGCGAGGCGAATCAAACTAAATAAAAGAAAGAATATAGAAATTAGCGCATTATGGGGCAAATTTATTAAGGTTTGAGTTGTGTTGTCCACGAAAATTTGAGTTTTCGAGTTTTTGGTCAATACTCACATTTTCAGGTTTAAAAAATGGAATTATTCAAGCTTTTTTTTTAAAAAACTCGAATTTTTGAGATTTATTATTCCCGACCTTGGAAATCCAAATCTGAAAATACATCATCTAAAACCTGTCGAGGTCATGTTGGAGTCAATGGCAGAGGTCCCTTGAACCATTTGAAGATGGAAACAGTGGGTTTTGCGAAAAACTTGAATCATTCAAGTTTTTTTTCACCAAATTCAAGTTTTCAGGTTTCGGGACTCAAACTAGCAGAATCAGGTTTTTGCCATTTGAGTTTTTACTTAAAATAGATACCATTTGAGTTCATTCGAGGTATAAAAATACTCGACCTTTGATAAATAACCCCCTTAATTCTTGAAAATGCATCAGTTATTTATAGTGAAGAGATACTCAAAAATAAAAATGCTGCATAAGATTATGTATCTGGTTGCTTGTTCAACCTGCTGTCTTCCATGAGGGCAAGACAGGTGCACTTTCAGTTTAAAAATTAGATTCCATATTCAGCTGCAGATAACCTTTTACACTAAGAGAGGTAAAGTTAAGGAATATACTTTGTGAGATCATACATTAGATAATGCCACAGAAGGGTTGGGTGCCCTCATAGAAAATCACAAAATACAAAAATATAAATAGTGGTATATATTTATATATATATATATATATATATATATATATAAATACTGTTCCAATGACCAGCAACTCCAGGGGTTTCAGTGAAAATATTGTATTTAAATATATGCAGTTACAGCCAACGTGACGTTTCGGTCCACTCAGGGACCTTTCTCTTGAGAAAGGTCCCTGAGTAGACCAAAACGTCACGTTGGCTGTAACTGCATATATTTAAATACAATATTTTCAGAAAGGTCCCTGAATGGACCGAAACGTCACGTTGGCTGTAACTGCATATATTTAAATACAATATTTTCACTGAAACCCCTGGAGTTGCTGGTCATTGGAACAGTGTATGTATATTTTTTACCGTGCACCCGGGTAATTGATGAGAAACAGTGTGCCACCCAGATGAACACGGATATATATATATATATATATCCTCACTAGGACAGCACCCTGCTGACGACGTGTTACCTGGGTGCAAGGTAAGAAATGCGAATACTCCAAGAAAGACCAGCAACACCAGGGTTTCTGTGTATCAAAACAAAAGTGTATTCAAATATGCATGAATAGCCGACGTAACGTTTCGGTCCACGCAGGGACCTTCCTCATGGCAATGAGGAAGGTCCCTGCGTGGACCGAAACGTTACGTCGGCTATTCATGCATATTTGAATACACTTTTGTTTTGATACACAGAAACCCTGGTGTTGCTGGTCTTGCTTGGAGTATATATATATATATATATATATATATATATATATATATATATATATATATATATATATATATATATATATATATATATATGTATATATATATATATATAAATATATGTATATATATATATATAAATATATATATATATATATATATATATATATATATATATATATATATATATATATATATAGTGTTTTGATCAAATAACTGGACCCATTTTAGAGCAGGTATTTTATGTCCAGTACCATGGACAGCAGTCTCTGTAACAACATTCTTGCAGTTATGCAAAAGCTTTGAAGGTTTCTTTTCATCTAGTTACCAAAAACTACCAATCAGATTTTTTTTTATTACAAACTGCAGACCAGTAAATGCTACCTGACAAATGGTTGCTATGGGCTAGTAGAACTGGAGCAAACCTTGCACCTGTTTATAATTTACCCCCATACTGTATGGGGGTTATTTATCAAGGTCCGGATTTATCTCAATATCGGCTGCTACAAACTCCGATCTAACCTGCTCGGGTTTTTAACACTTATTTATTATTACATTTTCCCTAAAATTTGCTTTGCGGGAAAAGATCAGATTTTCAAGATTTTTTCATGAATTTTCCCTGAAATCTCCGAATTTTTTGGTGTTTTCACCCAAAAGCTCAGAAAACATTGTGAAATTGCCCGAAACCCCCGACACAACCAAAAATCAATCGGACTGTTCCCATTGACTTTTTATGCAACCTCAACAGGTTTGAGATGCCGTGTTTTTATATTCGGGCTTTTCAGCCCTCGGGGTTTAATAAATTCCGAAAAATTCGTGATTTTTTTAAAAGTCAGATTTTATAAAAAGAAATCACAAATTTTTTGGATTTCGGGGAATTTCGGGTATTCGGAGCTTAGTAAATATCCCCCATAAACTGCCTGATTTAAACATTGTGCTAACAGGTTACCTTGTTCCTGTATCTCTTAACATGAGCCCCTTGTTCCTGTATCTCTTAACATGAGCCCCTTAATCTTTGTAGTATACACCATTCTGTTACTGTGTGTAAATTTTCCATGTTTCATTGTTTTCATTTTTTACAGTGTTGCAACTCTGTTCATTCTATTACCCTATTGTAGTAATAAAAAGGACTATGTTGAGATTAGTGCAACACATATACAAATAAGCATGCACATACTGTACGTAAATACATACATCCACTTTTTAGACTTATTTTTCTAAAAATGAGTAGTTTTTCCTTAGACGCCTTTGAGCAAATAACATTGTATGTTATCTTGTAACTGGGGAGAACTAATTTGAAAACTTCCAAAATAGAGTTTCTAGACATTCTTTTTTTATTTGCAATCTCTGACATAGCTTGCCTGATTGAAAGCAGAATGGCATTCTTTGGAAAGCCAGTCTCTAATTATTAGCAGCATCCATCTGTCTGTGCTAATATTCCACCAATTTTCATGGTTTTCCCATTGTCTCCCTATGGTGTTTGAAGGTAGAGTGTCTCTTTTCTCATTCCTTTGAAAAAGACGATTAAAATACATTTCAGTGTCTGCTTCTTATTCCTGTCCTTTAACCTCCTTGGGTGAGAAGAGGTCTTCATGTCTGGCACCCAAGCGGGTGATCCAGTTGTTATTGTTTATCTCTGTCAGATTATGTACTGTAGTGTATATTGGTTAATTTAGGGAAATGTTAACATACATTACACTCTATATCAATATTGTAAAAAATATATTCCTATGGCGTTTGTTTTGCTATAAAAAAAGGAAAGATAATTCTTTAGAAAACTACATACATATATAAAACAAACATAGAAGTGAACTAAACATACCAAATATTTAAAGTTATTTATTTAGTTTGTTTTACTCTTCCTATAATCTTTACCACCATTTTTACAGTTGCTTACATATTGCCTTTTCTTTTACAGATTAATACAATACTTATATATGGTGATTGTAAGCTGTAATATACTTCTTGTAATGGTCAGTATTTGTATGTAAGCTATATGTTTAATGTATGAATCCTTCTGTTGTACAGTGCCATTGCATATATTGGCTTTTTCTAAATGCTTCTTATTCATAAAAAGGATATTATTCACATAATCATACTGATGGGTAGGGATGTGCGAATTTTTTCACCTTGTTTCGCCGCGAAATTGACACCCATAGACTTTTATGGCGTTGTGCGACAAAATTTTTTTTTGACGCCTGTACACTTAAATGTGCGTCGGCGACATTTTGCCGGCGGTTAATTCGCCCATCCCTACTGATGGGTGTTTACCTTGTTTCTAAAAAGCATTTCTGCCCACATCTTTCAAATCAAAAAGGACCCGGTCTGTCATAATCTTTAGGATGTCAAGAGTCCAAAACCTAGTACAGTATTATACAAAAATAATGCATAGGAAATACAAATGCCATCAGTCTAAATCTGTGCAGATCTAAAAGAAAGAAACATGGCAACATTTCTGTTCCAGAGTCCCAAGAAAATGCATGTGGCACATCAAGACAGGGAAGGAACATATGTGTTCCAGTGCATCTATAGACATCGTCTTTGCAATATTGTCTATAACACAAACAATATACAAAGCAGCTGTCAGGAACAACCTGGAATCAAACTATCAACTATATACTTACAAGTTCCTGCATTACCTCACTAAACCACTGGAGACCTTTGGGATCTGATTCTACGCAAATGATTAAACACTCTTTGCTCACCTCCTCCACTCTCATCAACCCCAGGTGTTGGTAATTTACCAATTAAGGGGCTTTATAAGCCTGTTACAATAAATCCCAAATTGCTTCATCATTGTAGCCTCAAAGTTAGATCCACCGTTACTCCTTGCTTCTGTGACCCACGTGCCTAATTCATGCCTTGTTCCCTGTTCCAGCCCTTGTCCTGCCTGGTTCTCCACTCTGTGCCCCCCCCGTTCCCTGTTCCTGTTCCCATTCACCATTCTCTGCCTTCAGCCTGCCCCTGACCTCGGCCAGTTTACCAGACCTTCTGCCAGTTAATCAGATCACTCTTTGTCTGAAGCCTGCCTCTGACCACTTACCCAGTAAAAGGGCTTCTGTTATTCTTTTGCATTTAACCAGCTGTATTGCCTGCATTTGCAGAAATAAATCTTCTCTACA
Organism: Xenopus laevis; assembly: GCF_017654675.1. NCBI lineage: Eukaryota > Metazoa > Chordata > Amphibia > Anura > Pipidae > Xenopus > Xenopus laevis. Next base: position 61,495,510 of record NC_054385.1, on the reverse strand, counting down.
TGACAACTGTGTATTAGCACCTTAAATACCTACTGAATCCGTGTTACACAGCACCAAGGCTCCTACCTGCTAGCCACTCACCTGTGGCCCAGCATGACAACAGCATATTCATTGCAGAAGCTGATATGAATACAGGGCTATGTGTTCTGAACTTGGGCATTGACTATATAAAAGTTTTGCTTTGTCTAGATTTAGAAGCAGGTATCCCTTCCTGCCAACCCTAGGGATTTTTTCTTAATTAATGCAGCAGAAATGGCATGTAATTGCATGCTTCACTGTCATGATGTGAATTATACAGTACACACTTAGATTCCTGGTGCAGCTAGTGCACACACAGCATGATATAGTAATACAAAACATTTTTTCTTGTCTTTAGATGCAATATAAGTCCAAATAGAAGAGGGGGATGGTGGTCAGCACAGCTTTTCCAAATGGTATGCGTCCAATTCCTTAATAGTTGTTCTGTGCTGCAACTGCTGCAAATGATCCAAGTATAGGAGAAGGGAGAGGAACTCCAGCAGTATTACTGCAAACAACTTTTTATTCCAGGCAGTGGAAAACCCAACATGTTTTGGGTTCAATACCCTTTATCAAGTGATAAATGCAATATATATATATATATATATATATATATATATATATATATATATATATATATATATATATATATATATATATATATATATACATATATATAATGGCTCAAAAGAAGCTAGCACACACAGGACTTATGGAGAAAAAAAGGTTTTTATTTTAACAGAAAAAAAACGAACGTTTCGTATACGTGCTATGCCATTTCCAGTTCTCTCTCTATATATATATGTGTGTTTATTTCTAGCTTATTTGAAAATAAAGGGTACAAAATGGATGGCAAATAAATCAATCAAATAATTTAGTGTTCAACAGTACTTTCTTGTTTCAGTTTACACCTCTTAATTGCATTTTTTTTATTATAACAGTTAGAAATACTGTAGTAGCATCTACTACACTTAATAAATAAGGTTCAGATATCAGGCGAAGGTCAGACGGGAGAAGCACATAAAGTAGGAACAAACACCAGGACTTTATAACCAAGCTTTCGTGGTGAGCAGAGAGTGTACTTTTAGTATAGGCATCAACTTAGGGGCAGATAGCATCATGGCCCAATAGGGTGCAACATTCGAAGGTGTTTCTAAAATTCATTACCTAGAGCAGACATGTTGAGAAGGGAGAACATCAATTTGAAAGGCTTGCTTCAGCAATGCTTTGTAACTTTGCTGTGATAGAAACACTGCTATCACTATTTGAAAGGATTGAAGTTGGATGAATGATGGAAATTATTAATTATTAAAGAACTGTTTAAGACTTCACAATCTGCTTTAATATGTGAGACTGAAAAGCAAAGGTATAACAAACGTTGTTGAAATATTATTGAAATAATGTGATCCCAGTGACATTTTTACTACAGCAACTGCATTAACTACTCTCCTGAAATGTTTAGACTTTATAAATAGGCCATTCCAACACTGATGGAAACAGTTGCATGAAAGTAGTAAATGTTTTGCTTTATAAATTTTATAAATTAGACCTTATATCTGCCTTTCTGCTACCACATGAATCAGCGGGGCACTAGAAAGCACCAGTTTCCAGGTTAAGGTATAGCTGTCACCAAGGGGTTAAATTGCAGCTACTTTATATATCTAAGCTGAATGCAGAATGATGTGTTTTACCACCTAAGTTTATGCAAAGTCTAAACATTCTACATGGCCATAAAGTCAAGGCCAATTTTATACCATCCATTTGTTTTTCCCTCAGTGAGCTCTAACCAATGGAAATGATCTGATGTTATGACCCTGCAGAATGTGACAAGATTTGTTGGGTTAGAAGGAACACAATAAATTCCTCTATAATAAAATCGGAAAGAAAAACACAGGGCTTGCTTTCGTTACTTAAGTAAACAAACAGGCCAAATGTTACAGGAGCATTATCATAAAAACGCGGTACTTCACTCAGTAAAACCTCTGTAGTGCAGTTTAAAAAAAACATTTTTTTTGTAAATTCATTCACTGCTATAGCTTTGGGAACAATGATAATTAACTTTATATAGATATATCCAAATAAGAATAACCATGTTTCTATAATATTATTAATTTATTTCTAAATAGTAAAACGTAATTACTTAATGGCTAGGGACTGGCCTGCAAGGAAGACTCAGAGACTGCAGGAATCCAGGAATAGCTCAGCCTTAGTATGTCAGACAACTGAAGGTGCCATCTTGTATAGCTGTGCTCAACCAGGAGGAGAGGCTTGGGGGCAAATTCACTAAGATTCGAAGTTGCGCCAGGCGCAACTTCGCCGCGCTTTGCCGCACTTCGCCAGGCGTAGTTTCACCAGCGCTCCGCAAATTCACTAAAATCCGAAGTTGCACACAGGGGTAGCGTAAGCTTGCGAAGTTGCGCTAGTGTTGATTCGCCAAGCGAAGCGAAGTTTCGCTAGCGATGGTTCATTTGCATACGGCGCCAAATTCAAATTTCAATGGAGGAATACGTATCAGCACTACAAATGCCTAGAAAACCTTCAAAACATCAAATAAAATTTTTATTTTGCCCTACACATGTGCCCACTGTATAGGTAAGTTGCCATGAGTCAGGAAATGTAGGGGGGAAGGAGGGGAGCCCCAAAATTTTTTTCGATTTTTTTCAGACTATCACCCATAATGTAGAAAACACGCCAGCGTTTTTTGGGACTTAGAAAAAATTATGACTTTTTTTCAAGCAATCCCTATCTACTCTATTGCGCTTCGCCTGGTCTGAGGTGGCGAAGGAAGTCTAGCGTAAAAGGTAGCGTTCAGTACACTGCGCGCGTTAGTCAATTTTGTGTAGTTACGTCCGTAGCGAAAATTCGCCAGGCGTAAGGGTGCGAAGTAACACTAGCGAATCTACGCCAGCGTTCGTTAGTGAATTTGCGAAGTAACGAAAATGCCCAACGCTAGCGAATTGACGCTAGCGTTCGTCGCTTCGGCGCTTAGTGACTTTGCCCCTTGGAGTTCTAACAATGACCAGAGGGATGGAACAGCCACCAGCCAAGCTGTATGACACCCAAAAAGCGAGTAAATCTGATTTCCAGTGAGGTGACGCGTGAGAGTTCCCACTTGGTGGAAGCATTTTGGCACAATTGGCACCTGGTTAAAAACATTTGCAAAAAAACAGTTACATTGGCTTCCTTTGGCTCAATGACAGGTACTTGGGGAAGTTTGCACCATTTGAGAATTAAAAAGAACCCCTGACTTAGTACTAATTGCCCTGGACTTAGTACAGTTATTTCAGCAATGGCAATGGTAAGTTGACAATAAGTGGCCTATTTATATACAGTCTCATCTTCTTCTTCTTCCCGGTGGGCCTCTGCTTTTGTGGGCCCCGTCGGCCAAGATCAGAACCCTGTGGTTCCGCTTCCTGTCTACCAGCCCAAATAAGTGCCCAAGGCCCGAAGAATGCAATGTCGTGTGCCCATGCTTGTGCGCACACGCTTGTGCACGCACACACGCAGCACAGCAGGGCACATCGGTGGAGGGCCTTGAGACTGCAGCCCCGGTGGGCCCGCGGCCCCCCAGTCCGCCCTGGAGCACTTCAATAGGATTATCACAGCTCCCATTGACTTGTATAGGACCCTGATAACTTTTACCTGGCATAGTTTTGTATTAGAGGTTTTTGTGTTTTTTACACTTCATAAATCTTGAATTTTTAAAAAAAATGAGAAAACCACAAGTTTTTTGAGATTTGTGGAAATTTTTTTAGTTTGATTGTTAGTAAATGACTTCCAAACAGAGGGAAGGATTAGTGCTGCTCTTTAGCACACAATACACCTTGTGCTTATACCTGGGGAAACCAACAGGTCCTTGAGAGCATTGTGCTTACAGACAGACAGGCAAAGGCTATGGACACACGTGCGGATTCTCGTCACAGTTATGGTGTGTTTTTTAAAAAAAAGCCGTCCGATTCATAAATACGATAGAGGTTTCAAGTTTAGGCAATGGCACATTACGCAAGCGTATTTACAACGTTCAGCTTTTTTTAAACCGTATAGCGAACCACAGTGAAAATCTGCATGTGTGCCTATAGCCTAAGGGCACGTTTTACACGCAGGTTGAGAAAAGCAGATTCACTCCCATTCTGTCCTTCATGAAGCTCCACCAACAGGCATAATTTTTCCCATTATGTTGTATACAGTTTCTCTGCTTTATGATGGCATTGTTTTTTTTGGAAGTAAAATTCTTCCTACAAATGTGTGACTGCATTATAAAATAAGTTTTACCAATAAGCAGTATTTAGTGTATACACTTATACAATGAACCCTTTAAACCCTGTAAACATCTAGCGGTTTATATTCTTATGTATATGTAGCTGCCATTTTTTAAATAAATGAGGCATAACTTATCTATAGTATGGTTATGTACAGAATATATAACAGTTATAATTGTTGAACCTAATCGTGAACTTGTAGATCATTAACCACCACCATCAGTGGCATAACTACCATATTGCTGACCTCACACATGTGCGGGGCCAAAGGGAGAGGCTTGGTGTTGACTGCGCCTTCCTACCTGCCTATTGGTGAGTTTTCATGAGGAAGATGGAAGTGCAGACAAAAAGCTTATTAGTGGCACTGAGGGGTCCCCCCTAAAAACTGTATTTGCAAGGGGTCCTTGAAAAGACAACTGCAGCAACTATGCTAGTAAATGGTCCCGTTATAATTAAAAGAAAGGTTCCTTCCTTGATTTTAGGGCAGCCCTAGCCATTTGTCAAGGAGAAGTGTATACTATATATATTAAATTCAAGATATTTTATGGATCTATACTATTTTATGCCCTTAGAAGACAAAAGTAAAGACAAATACTGGACCTCAAAAATACTTTGGCTTCTTCCAAATATATATCAGCATATAATGTATTAGCATACTTTTGCATGATATTTAAAGCCACATTGTTATGTGCCAGAAGTGCTCATATGGGACCCAAGCTCTGGGGACAAGTTCAGTGAAGGAGATTTTTTTTTAGTCACAGGACAGTGACCATAGAATCTTCTTTTCCCAAATACAAAAGAAAGAGTGTCAGACAACTACAGTATTTAAACTGGGAGAAGCAACAATATTTTAATCAAATGCATCTAAATACGATGACAAAAAGGTGCTATAATAAGGGTATTTTAAAGCATATTGGAATACAGCCATTTTTTAACAGTCTCATTGCAGTCACTTTTAAACAGTCCAATGGTGTCTGTATTGGAAATAACAGTTCTTCTGATTTTTTTTTTTTTTGCCAGGAAGTATTTCTATCGCTGTAAATTACAGAATTGCTTCTGATCGTTTTAAACAGTTGGTTGTAATTGCAATTCAATTAGCACAAATGCTAATCACTTAGGGACAGCAGTCAAGTTGCTTGAAATTCAAAGCGGGTGAAGGGGTTGCATCACAATACTAGATATCTGCAGCAGATCAGGTTTCAGGTTCCCTTTCTGAAGAATGTTACGAGCCAACTTACTCTTCTGTTTTTATGGCAAGTTCAATGACTTTTCTAGTCTGAAACAATAAACTTGCAGTTGCAATGTACATGTATGAAGGAAAACCAAAAATACAGCTCTGTGCCACGAGGTGTCTGCAATCCTATTGTGGAATGAAGGAGACCATGCAGTGCTGTTAATTTTAAAATAATTGGCCACCTTATTTAATTTCATGTTTAAACAGAAAACAAAACTAGAAGAACTATGATGAACTTGCTTACAAAAATGCATATGGATTTTAAGCATGCACCAATAAGCCAAAAAGTGCAGAAGGCTCTCCTTGGACCCATGTGCTCCAGTACACCATTTGTACCCTTTCCCAGGTTCTATTATTTCCCCAAGTATTCCCAGGAAATCTCACTAAATTAAAATTCCCTGGAACTACTCTTTGCTGCCTCTTTATACTTCCTGCTTATAGTGCCACCTTTACTCACTATCAGGAAATACTCCGGATAAATGTACAAACATTTTTAACTCAGTTTAATGTCACCATTGAAGTGACTACTTTATGTCAAGTAGACAGAATACAAACAGAACAATTTCTATGGCAAGAAATAGCAAGGTGTTACGTCTGGTGGTTCAACTTGGTATGACTGCTGCTGTAATTTCCTGAGAAAATCATCAATAGCCAGTATGATATTATAACCCAATTTTGGTTTCCTGTCATGCACAAGATTTAAAGATTCATCTTAAGAAATGTACTAATGTCTGTATATTCTTGCCCATATTCCTCTAAAGGATCCTATAGTTACATGTGTAGCGCATTTTGCCACGTGTGTAAGGACTTCTGGAAAGTTTATCCTATTGATTATTTATCCAAAATTGTATTTAGCATTTTGCAAATTAAAATGACTAATAAAATGTGATATAACAGTAAAATCTTCAACTAGCCCCAAAAAGATGACCTCTATTACAGACACTAAGCAGATTTATCAAAATTTGCATTTTTCTCACTTGACCTCGCAAGCGACAAGTGACCATTTCTAGCAATGTAATCTCATTCTTTCAATTATTATTACTTGTAGTAATTTTCACCTGAGAAAATTCATATCAAGTTGCATCAGTTTAGGGTTGCATTGAATACATTTACTTACCTAACTCAAGAATTCTCAGTCCCTTGATAGAACTATTTCAGAAATGCTGGTTTGCCAAATGGTTTGAATGAATCTTGTCACCCCTGAGCTCCCAAGATGCTTAGCTGAGAAAATACTGGAGAGAAAACAGAATTTAGTGCTATTTGGATACAGCTCTGTATCCAAACATCATTTTTTAATACCAACCCCTTAGTTTGATTTTTATGCACAGGAATATGAAATGATCCAACTCAGGGCCATGAGTACAGCAGATATATGAATTATATATTTTCCATTTTGGGGTCTTACTGCTACATTTTTACATTTTTCCTATTCCAAGTAAATATATTTGATAGTATGGCAACACATGGGTTAATACGATGCTTTAAGAGTTTTTTTGTGTTTGTGTATTGGTCCATGTGACAAAACTGGAAATCCTTTGACTGGCATTCAGAGCAACCGTTATGCAGTACTACTGGATTGTAAATTTGGCCTGCTAGACAAATTATTATAGGAATGCTTTTATGTCTATCTACAAAATGTATGACATCCAATCAAGCCCTCTATGTGAATTGCACAGAAACCTGACTTTGTTTGGCTAGCATTATTTTTGACAATAATGGCACCTGGGGTGACAGTGTATTGCAGTCAACACATGCTGTGGAAACCACAGCATCACTTCCCTTCTTCACGAGGAACCACCTGACACTGTTGGTACAGGCAGCTCTTGGCCCCCAAATTGTGCATTAGAGCTGAGCTTTTTCATACCAAAAAATACTTCTCCACTGAAATAGACTAGTGCTGACAGCCATTTACCTATGCCCCTGCTCATTCTCAAAGTTGTTGTGCCAGGGACATATCTACACTCGACACTAGAACTAACAGACACAATGCAACCCTGTACTTACTGTCTATGTGCCTCCCCTTCTGCCCCCCCATGATTCATGGAGCAGACACAAGTCTCTGTGCTCCATTTCGGAGCACTGATGCCTTAGTCTTCAATAAAGTGCAGGGTAGGGTAGCAAGTGTGCAAAAAACATGGTGGTTTGCCCCTGTTTATGCACTTGCAGCCTGCCCAGAGCCATCCTGTGTGTGTGTTTTGGTTAGGCTATGCATGGGGATCATAAAGAGAGACATATCATTATTTTTATTTATACAGAGGCACCACATTATTCTGTAGCAGGTTTCATCATTAAGATTGGACCATGCTCAAATGAAGTCCAAAGTCTATTTCACAACAATAGGCACATGCTGGGGTCCAATTTCATCAGATGCCTCGTAACTAACGGTGTGTTTTTAAACTGTAAGAGAAAACAGGAGTAAGCTTAGGAATCAATCCCAAGACCCCTGTATTAGTAGCGATATACTGTGGGTTTCTTTATTGTAAGAGAAAAAAACATCATTTATGCCTCCCCAACTGAGAGCTCCCAGGCACTGTTTGTGTTATGTCTTACTGATGATGGTCTTGGGGTAAATATATATATATATATATATATATATATATATATATATATATATATATATATATATATATATATATATCAAACTGTATAACATTTCGTGTGTTTAATTACTTGCCTTTACCAAACTTATAAACCTTAGCATTCAGGTTTTTTATTTCTGAAATGTGGGTTCTGATAATGGATACGTTTGTTGTGGCCTATTAACAAAGTAAATTAAGGTTTGATGACAAAAGGACTAAAGAACACCCAAAATAAATATTTAAGCTTTTAAATACAAATACACTGCTCTAGTAAAGAATAATGATAAAACATCAAGAAAGAAAGCAGAAAAATAGAGTGATATATATTAAGTAGATTTGTCCTATTTCTATAGACATTTTTGCTTGTTTTGTTTTTAAAAATGAGCTTGTGACTCGATTAGTGGTTGCTGTTTCAGCGGGAGGCGTTACATTCTGTCCTTACCCGTACTCTGAGCCAGAGATAAATCCTCACAGTAGGAGGTGTGTCCACATCAAAAAGAAAAACTCAAACTAAATGCAAAATAGTGATCTACGGATCAAATGCCTATATTTAAAAAATAAAATGAGAAGCAGCAAACAGAAACTATATTTTATACAAGTATATTTTAAAACTCAGTAAATAAAATCGTCTTTGACTAGTACAGATAGGTCTTATTGCTTGGTTTATTTGTTTGAACTTTATTAAAGAATACATATGGTTTATACATAAAACCTATTAGGATGATTGCACTATGCAACACAGTGATATTGAGTCTGGTTATTGCTATTTATTAGCAGTAAGGGAGAATCCCCCTATGAAATACAGAGGTGTACCAGGGCTATGTCAGTGCACACAAATCTTGCTTGACTAGTTTTATTACTAAGGCCCCTGGATGGCAATTTGATTAAAATATGAACAACACATATACTTGCAAGCCTATAAACAAAACACACATGATGTATCACAATCAGATATATAATAGACTGCCATAACTGTAGTGTTAAAGTTTGTGAATAATTATTCCATCCACATAAGGAAGCCCATACATAATTTTAGCTGCCACTCTTTTCCAGCTGAACTTCATACCAAACTATACAATTTTTTTAGGCTGGTTAAAAACTGCTTCAGACTCATTTTAAAAAATATAGAAGAAATTGCAGCTGCCCAGATTAAACTGAGATGTTTATTAATTGTGTAAAAAAAAAACCTTTGTCTTTGCCTTCCATTTTGAGATTAAAAGCATTCTATACAAGTTAATCATATTCAGGACCTGGGAGGAGAGAAAGGCTCAGAACACATATGAATCATCACAAAATGCAGCAACAGGGCATGAGTTAATTTAGTGAATGACAGCTGCCATAAGCTGGCATTTTGTCTCACATAAAACTAAGTAAATCTGTTTTAAAGCCTTTGAATGCTAAACAGCAAAATGAAAGTAAAATCATGAAAAATAAATTATTATCTTGCCAAACAATGTAATCAAAGAAAAATGTTGCACTCTGTAGAAAAATTATTTTATTTTAGCAAATGAGTACAATTAATTTTCATTCAACCTGGCAATGTTTATTTCTTGAAGCTGTGATTGTTATCCAAAGTGTATTACAGACTGATGCACAGCAGAATAATATTACTGCAAATACTTCAGATAGCCAGAAAAAATATAATTTTGTCTTCTTCTCGTGTCTATACCAATATTTCCACTTCCACCACATCCATCTGTTTTTATTTCTATTAACATCAATTGGATCACTCACTTCATCGGCACATCCAGTAAGCTGCTAATACGATTTAGAGTTAGGCTTTTCGGCCTAAACATCAACATCCTTCTCTCATGAATCCTTCAAGAAATTCTAAAACTTCTTGCTTGAAATTGTGTCTTGCAAGAAGCTACCAGATACCAGAATGTATTCTCTAAAATGTATAGGCACATGCACCCAGAAATAAAATATCATTAATTCTAAGGAAAATATTGATATGACATAGCATATGATGGCACCAATTGTGTGAATGACAGAGAAAGTATAGTGCAGTTCACGATTTTAAGGATAGTATATTTTCTTAAAATATATTTGGCAATTAAAGTATACTTACATACTTTTATCTTACTAGTCCTGTGCTATGCTTTGAACAAACAGCAGAACTAAATGGGTTTTGTATATACATATAGTCTTACGTCTGTCACTGGATGGGTTTCACCCAAATATAGGATTGTCAGTTTGTCAAAATGTAAAAAAAAAATCATTGTTGCTTTCAGTGTAGAAACATTTCCTCTGCTCTGATATTCAGCTAAGTATTTTTTTTTTATTTGTGTTTAGCTCAGGGATTTGTACATTTATGCCAGAACATACCATACTATGAACTGGCGTAGGTTACTTTGTAACTGTAACCGTAACTGTTGCAAACGAATGGTGCACAGCATGGGCTTAGCTAGATGCTTTACATCCAGATGCTGTTCTGAAAACTAACTTTAATGACAAACTAATGGACTCTTTATCAAAATGCTGAATTCAGTAGAGACTGACATATCTGAATAAACAAAAATTCATTTATCCTAATGTTACATACCCCCATTCATGTACTTGTAGTAGTCAAACTGCACTTCTTCTTTCTTTAACATGTTCCACAGTATCATTGGATTGCTTAGCTCATTTACATGATGGATTTGTTTGGTACTTTCCCCAATGTTTTTTTAAATCTACATTACAATGTCCTAATCAAAGCCCCATTTTAAAATCTTTGGAGCATATGTATGAAGGCAGGAACTTAGTTAAATTGGATCAAAACAATATATTTATAAAAAGTGCCAGAATGCAAATGTGTTCTCTTTGTTGAATAAAGAGCAAATGCTTTGTTTTACAATTATCTTCTCAGGGCCTTCCTATAAATTCCATTAAGTTGTTTTGCAACTGCATTCATTGCCTTTTTGCTGTACTTTAAATACCCAAATGCTAAAAGTCTGTAACATCTAGATAATAATGACATTTTGATTTTACTCAGCGTAATGCAGGGTGATTTTATAGCTCTGTCTGACAACTAAATAATATACCTGGAAACTCTTTGAGAATCCTTATAGTCTGCTTCTGATATTTTGGAAAAGTCACACTTACACTGGAATAGTGAACATAGCTGGTCTAGTACTTGTGATGGAAAAATGAATAATGATTAATCATCAAAACACTAATACGTGTTCCAGTAATAGAAATGCTGATTTTGGTAGTATATTGCCAAATTACAATAATGTAGGTTTTGAATCAATTATTTAAAACAATAATTAGCAATGGAAGGTAAAGAAAGCTATGTATAATATTTTTTTTATTGGGGCTGTGATAAATAAAATATTGAAAATAAAGAATGATTAATATTTAGGAATTGGACCTCTAGCTAATTCCAGTTTAAGTTACAATGGTGTATGATATTTGTGTAAAAAGGGTATACAGTATTCCACTGCAAAAAAATCCCAAAGCAGGAACAAATATTTAGCCTTATGTGAGCATATTATCTGTGATACAATTATAAATTTTGCAGTTTGCAGCATAGCCAGACATACTTTAGATTTCAATTTGATATTGGGCCTACAGAGGACTAGGGGATTTTACTAAATAAACTACCAAAATGTAGCAATTTTCATAGCTATGTAAATTAGCAAGTGCATTACTGAACATGAACCTTACTCCTTTTGGGTACATGATAAAACTGAACCTATCACAAGCTTTGCATTTTGCAGATAGGGGAACAGAAAGCACAGATATTGTTCTTTGAAGCTCAAGATAGAGATGTCATTGTACCTAGCTGAATTGATTAGAAATATTTGATTTACCTGCCAAATGTCAACGAGTACTTCAGTTATACTTTATTCTTCAAAATAAATAGGATCTTATCTTAAATATTTCATATATCTACAAGTATTGCCCAAACAAGCTGAAAAATTATAGTTTTTGATGTCCAATTAATACAGCAGAATCAGAATATTTTCATTAGTTTCAGTGTTGCATGAAGTAAACAAACATTTGTTAGACAGTTTAAATGGGAATTCTTCAAAACAATACATTTTAATGCTAAAGCAGTTATAACCAAAAGCTATACAGAGTTTTGTTAGAAAAACTTTTTTTTTTCATAAATATTGTTCAGTTCCCGGCACTTGTATCAATAATTAAATTACAAATGATAAATATGGCATCGTGGATATGTATTTACAAAAGTTGTTACAAAAGGCAACTGTACTAAACGGTCACAATCTGTGTATGAACATCACATCCCCATTTCTGAAAATATACCACACAACAGCTTTGACCCTATAAGACAAGGAGTACATTCACAAGTGTAATGCTTTGAGTTAGGTTCAAGACATAACAAGACTTTGGCACTGTTTAAGAATGTGAGAGTTTAACAATCACCAACAAGGTGGAGAATTTTCATGTTAAATACATCAGCTAAAAACCTCTTAATTTCTTTAAAAAAAAAAAAAGAGTGAAGTTGTTTTAAAATGAAAAGGGGAGAACATAAAATCAGAAGAAATACAAACGCCAAAAAATGTGTTTAGATCCTGAGAAAAGGGCATCGTTAGTCCGCAGCCATCTTTAAAAATGTTGGTAAATGATTTTAACAATATGAAGCCCTATACTGTTGCTTGTGTGGTAAATTCCATTTCCGCCTTGGTTCAACAAAAAAATTGTATTCTCTTTTTTTGGTCCTTTTGTTGAGCATGACTAGGCCTCTGTACATTTTGCTCAAACATACCATTCATTAAAATTAGATGGAAGTAGTCCTGTGTTATGAGAGTTGCTGTTAGTCTGATGTGTTGCTGAAGAATTTTTGGAAGGTTCCTCACTGTTGGCAGAAACCATTGCTGGTGGGGTAGCAGATTCGTACCCTGAGCTGGCAGCAGGAGAAGAATCAGACCCTTGTGATTCATGAACCTAAAACAGAGTAATAAATTAGATACAACTATAATTTGTTCAAATGTTCAAAACAAATGTAATTTGTAAGGCCGTAAATACATCCTGAACTGAGTGGATACATATAGAATGTGTAAATAAAGCATAAAAATATGAAATTGTTTATGTGATCAATCAAAGTTTAGCTTTGTAGTGAGTCACAACTGGTTAAGTGATGATGGAATTTAAGAGTTAAAGGAAACATTGCTTCAATATGGAACCTTCCCAGCATGTTATCTGTTCATTAAACATTCAGTGGAATTCCCCATTTTTATATCTAAAAATCACACAAATAATTTGTACACAATTGAAGTACTGTATGTTAATTCAGAACAATAAAACTTACCTTCATGTGCTTTCTTAGGGAGCTGGGGTGAGTGTAGGATTTATCACACACTTTGCAGATATATGGCTTATCTGACGTGTGCACATGCATGTGTTTTTTCCTGTCACTGCTGTTTGCAAACCTTCTATCGCATCCCTCGAACTCACACTTGAATGGCTTCTCACCTGGAAAAATATGCAGAAAATATGTTAGAAGACTGAAAGCTGCAAGATATTTTTTTCACATAATTGTATGACTAGGTTCTACAGTTTATCCGTCTGATTTCACTTAACGAAATTCACTTTGTTGACTGAGACTGGTCTCTTTCCTAAATACTCCCATACGATATCAGCAGTTTACAATGAAATATTTAACAAGACAAATTTACACTTCATAAAATACAATAACACACCCATACAAATCTTATAAAACAGGTCAGGCAATCTGCTGTCTCCTGTGTTATAACCAAATTCAATTAACTTTAAATTTGTGGCCTGTAAATACAACGATACACTTTAAATGAGTGTTAAAAAAGTATAGCCTTGGGTGCTTACTAGTAAAGCAACAAAGAGTTTCAAATTATGTACAGTATTTTTTAAAAAAAAGGGGTTAAAATACGTGTCGTTTAAAAGATATGGAAGGAGTTACTCGCATATAACAGATTCATTTTATTGTTAAGCAGTTTAATTAATCAAAGAATTCCTAATAAAAATACTTTGACAAACGTATCCCTGCTTTAATTAGAAGATGTGCCAATCAAGGGTAAAAAAATGATCGGAAGTAAGTGAAAATTAGATTTAATTAGCATTTGTATAGTTAACTTTTGAGAAAGTGGGAACTGAACTCCTAGAATACTAATACACATGTTCTTAGAAAAATCTTATTTTTGTTTTTAGCATCACAGAAAATGTTAAAATTCTGTAAAATATTTCACAGTATCTTTGCCATATAAAAACAGTTTTTATGTTTTTTGTTTTTAACAGAATGTAGCATTGAATTAACAGAAACAGAATTGATAAAATGAATGCCTATGTAGATATATGTACATAAATGTACTTGCATTTTGTAAACTAAAAAATAATCTCAAATCAATTAGTCACATGCACAAAATATTTATGTTGCTATAATATCTATTATTCAAGCAAAAGAAAAAATAGTGCCTTACCTGTATGAGTTCTTTTGTGGATCTTGAGATTTTCTGAGCGTGCAAAGATTTTCCCACATCCAGGAAAGGGGCATGGAAAGGGTTTCTCTCCTGTGTGCACCCTGATATGATTCACTAGTTTATACTTTGCTTTAAAAGATTTACCTCCTCTGGGACATTCCTCCCAGTAACATATGTGATTACTTTGTTCTGGACCCCCAACATGTTCCATTGTCATATGTGTAACCAGTTCATGCATGCTGCTAAATGTCCTGTCACAGGTTTTCTGAGGACGGTTCATTGGTGATTCCTCAAGCCACTTACACGATAACTCTTGTTTGATGGGTTGCCTCATGTACCTAAAGAAAGCCCCAGGGCCATGGTGAGCAGCTACATTCATGCTCATATTCATGTGATTATAATTATGAAATTGGGCAGCAGCATAATGATCTGTCCTTGGGCTGGGCACTGCCCTGTAAGGATCTGGACGCCCAAAAATATCTCCCCTGAGTCCTAAATGCATTTGACTATTGACCATATGTCCATTGGATGATCCGTGGCTGGAACTTTGTTCATGAAGTCCAGGGAAGATCAGGTGTCCTGGGGGCTCACCAATTCCTGGGGGACCATGGCTGGCAAAAAGTCCATGCTGACCACCTGCAGAGGTTGATTCCGCAATTCCAGAGTTCCGATTTCGGAAAAGGAAATCGCGTGTGGAGTTAAAGGCTGCACCACCATAAGATGGCACCTGCCCAGCATGATGTCCAAGCGAATTGGCATATCCAGAAGCCTGTGGGGTAAAAGCTGAGCTCTGGCTTGAGGAGAGATCATGACTGGCTGGACTGAGCTTAAAAGCCGCAGCATGAGAAGGCTCAGTAAATGGATTAAGCCCCATGCCAGCATCTCGGTTGGACATCTCATGATGGCGAGCTGTCCCAAACCCACCAACTCCCAGGGTGGGAAACTGCGGTCCTCCATCTAATAGCATTGTCATGAATGAGCTGAGCAGTGCAGTTCTGATCTGTGGTCAGCACTGGATACAGTTCATGTGGAATGTTCAGGAAAAAAAAGTTTTCTTTTAATTCCTTTTGCTTCCGAAAATCCTGGAAACAGTTCACCCTCTCCAACTGAGTAATGTCCTTGGACTGATAAAGTCAATCACTCACTGCTCACACATAAACCAACTCAGGAGGCAGTCTGAATTGCACCAATAGAAACTCAGCTGGGGGAGTGTCAAAAGAACCCAGCCCCAGGCACCCATTTGCCTATGAACTCTTGATTGACAGAGTTTAGCACTGAATATGGCAGATCCACTAATATCTCAGCCTTGATTGGTCTACTTCTGTTTAGCGTTTGCAGGTAAGTTTAACCCTTCAGTTGCTGCAAGTGCCCAGGACTGATTGTGGAAAGATGTTTTACATCATCCTCCAGGACTTCAAGCGTTAACAGATACTTAGAGCACAAATATTTTCTCACACATACTATAATCTGAGAATGCCTTGCAGCATCTTTATAAACATTGTAAACCTGTGACTATTCTTTTAAGGACTAAACCGTTATGTCTCAGCAATTCTCTATAAAAACTCCAAGAGCTTTGAGAACAAAAGCAACAGAACAGTTTTGCAGTTCACGAGTTACTGAATGAGCAGTTCTGCCTCTGATTTAAAGCACTAACTTTCATTTTAACTGCTTTTTTTATCCACATCTGCAGAAAACCTATGAGTGTACTGCATAAGGTAAAGGGTATTGTTGCCATTGCATAATGCCATTGTTTCTTGAAAGAAAAGCTATTTCACTGAAATATTAAGTGGTTCCTTTTTAAGAAACAGGGTATTTGGAGTTGGTTTAAATTTATTATTAAATCACAAGCAAAGTTTATGCATGGGTTATATAAAACTGGAACGGTTTTTATATGAATGGCAGAGAATGTTGTTTGCCTTGTTTATTTTTTTTACAGAGCTATAGCTCATAGTTTGTGAGACTATCTTTGCAGCATAACTGTATTGGCTCCCAGTTATCAAAGCTTTAGCCTTTTCCTTTTACAGAAGGACAAAACAAGCATATGATTAAACTGGCTGGTAGACTTAAATGCAAAACGTACTGTAGATCCCCTGTTGTGTTTGTTTTCTCTGTTAGAACTTCACAGAAAAATCATACCATGGAAAAAAATGTATGAACTCAATGCACAAAACCTTCATCATATAGACTTGCATAGATCGCTCCCCCTAATACACAGAGAAAAGGATTTTTGGAAATAATGCATTTGTCTAACAATGATTATCTGCTTGAGACAGCTCTATAAATTCACTCCTTTTCTTTAGGGGAAAGCATTTGCAAAGAACTATAGGGAGTAAAATTGAGAATAAAAGGGCAGAGAGAAAGATGGCCGTAATTGTAATATCCTGAGATTTGCTGAGCCCAAAAGTCTGTCTATTGAGCCACTTTCACAGGATTGTCGCTGTCTCTCTGCAGGAAACATAAAATCTGATCAAGTTCAGAGACGCATTGGGAGACTGCTTCAAGCAGTGCTTTATAACTGCAGTCTTTTCACAACCTTCCCCCAATCAGCCCCAGGAAAGACTTCACATTCTTTATTTTAGAGTTTTACTTGAAAAAAAAAACTCCACCCCTATAAAATCAGCTTCAGTAGTAAAACCATCTTCCATCAAAATATATGCTACACATCCACCAAGAACACACTAAAAGTTAAAGGTGAGTTTCTCCTTGTCTTAAATTATTGCAGCTTGTATTTTGCAGCTTTAGACTAGTCCAACTGAAATCTGTTATAGTGGCTGGCTTTAGAAAAATACATACAAAGTGCAAAAAAATTGCTAGAGATCACTTAACCTGGGTATCAAGCTGCAAGAAGGCTTGCATTTCTAGCTAGTGTGCCTGGGAACTTCTATGGGCTTTTTTTATTGATGCAAAGCTTATCTCAATGCAGTATGTAATAGTCTTTGATGTTTCTTTGGTGAATGCAATACTTTCAAATGCCCTCCTCTTCACAGAGCCTCCTATAGAAATGTGCTAAGTTTTCTAGTCATTCACTTGTTCTTTTATAGGTGTCAGCAAAGTTTTTTTCAGACATATCCCCTTTCAGTGGTTTATTGGCTTATTTTAAGCAAATAACCTAGCTTGGTTACCTGTTTATGTGACTGTGTACACACACTATATGGTTCCAATAAGATAATTAATTAGCTCTGGCATATGTTCCCTTGTTTCTGTGACAAAAAAAGGCATAATTTAATTAGACCATCAACTGAGAATACATTGTGAATTGTCTGTGAAGTTGCCGACCTGAAACCAGTAAGGATAAATGACCTTTAGCTTTTTCAGAGGCCACAGCAGCAGTCCGCCTCTGTATTTTCCTCCCTTCATCTCATACATTATAATAAAACATTCCACTTCCAAAGAAGCAAAGAAAAAAAAACTGTGGCTAAAGATGACTGTGTTTCCCGATTTAGGTTTTTAAGCTATGTTGTCTTTCTTTGTGTGTGTAAAGCCATCCAGATGTGTAAAGAAAAATAAACAATCCTTTGAAAAGAAAACGCAAAGTTCCAACTGTAACCTTTTGGCAGAGCTCTAAACTGTATGGAAGCCTTTCAGTAAATCCAAAAAGAGTCAAGCCCTGCTGTCAAAGAATTGTAATGGCAATCTATCTGAAAAAAACACACACTTACTTGTAGGGAAATGTTTTCCGGAGAAAATTAACGACAAGTAATGAGGAAAAAAGAGAGCTGACAATGGCATCAATGTAGATATATTTCAAGCAATGATAGATACTCAGAAATTATTTTGTATGGCTATATTTCAAGAAAGTATAAATGCAACTAACCAAAGGAGACTTTAGCAAAACTTTTTTTCAAGCTTTAAAAAAAAAAAATTGACAAAGATTTCATGATTTTTGTTTATATTTATTTGATCTAAATTTGAATGCAAATTTATATTTTGACATATTTACACATTACATAAATATGTTCAGAAATGGTACTATCTTTAAAATATGATTTTAGAGATGGTGCACAATGGTAGCATAGCTATATACTACTAAAACACTTTAATCGGGCATAAGAATATCATAAAGGTGACATTAATGAAAAATTGTAGCATCCTGGGAAGTCAGCCTCCTTGTTACTGAAGAATAAGCAGCATTATAATATATGTTGCACAAATCTTTACCACCCTTAATTCTAATATACTAATGTTTGGGTAAAACATTAAATCCCTTCTATTTGTAATCACCAGTCTTTGTCTGTACTGCTACTAAAGTACTTCTGTATATGATTTATTACATATCAAATTCAATTCTTAGACCAACTCTTAGATTTCAAGGGGTTGGCCTTTATTTATGATAAACAGATTTTTATTAACTATGCTTTTGTGGAGCAACTAAAGGGAGGCCATGGACAAATGAAAGATTTTCATTGCCGTTGTCAATCATGGGAATTTAATCACATGTACACTTGAACTTCTGAGGTATCTACTGAAGTAAGCATAGGCCTGGCAAGGAAAGAAAAAGGGACTGTACTGGTATCTAGTTAAAGAAATTAATTTGTACAAACACATCACAGATTTCCTCCAAGCAAGTAGAAACTAACATTTGTTAGCGGTTATTTGCTTTCATTAGAAAATGTAGAAAACAATATTAATCAGCAAATAAATTTGTTTTGTAGTCATAGAATTATCTCTCAAGCAAAATGGTAGGCAACAATATCTACAAAGATATATACATATACTATATATATATATATATATATATATATATATATATATATATATATATATATATATATATATATATATATATATATATATATATATATATATATAGGAAATATTTATGCTAATTTTATAGTGAGCGATTTATTTTTTATAATAACATTAAACTTAGAATAAACTGTGCTTTGTAAAACAAACATTATCAAGCACTGTATGTAATTACCTTTATTAAGATTATTTTTGTGATCCCGAATTAATTGTATGATTTATTCACAGAAAATATCTTTCTTACATAGATGCTGAATCGTCATTTGACAATGCAAGTTCACAATTTTTTGCAGAAATTAAAATATATTTCTAGTGGAATATCAGTAGAATGAATATATTACCTGATTCATAGTATTTATGGGCAAATATTGAATTTGAAATATTGTCCATCCATCAGTACAAATGGTTCTAATAGTTCTTTACTTAATCTGACAAATGACTATTTTAGAAAATGACGTGACACTTGATGACAGATTCATTAGTATTTTAGCTTTCCCATTTACAAAGCATCGTATAAAAAACCCTAATGTGTTTTTTCTTTTTAAAAAGACAGTTCAAGTATTTTTTTTTTATTTGTGCAAAAACAAGTATAGTTTAGTTACTACATCTCTTTGGAGAAACACAAAGCCAATAAAATATATGTTCCTTCAGAGGCTGGTGATTGCTGTCCAGTGGAGCAGGGTCTGAGACGACACACATGCTGCAGTAAACATCAAGATCGAAAGCTGTTCCCCTTTTTGTGTTTGGATGTTTCTTGTGTGTGCAGTAACTTTAGCTGTGGAGTAAAAGAAAGTTGAGAATATCTCAATCAGTGATGAGGTGACCTGTGACCTGAAGGGTGGTTTTATTGTACTACTTCTTTTACGGGGACACACAGTTTATTGACCCTTTCAGTGTGACTGCGCCCTGGGGGGATCCACAAGCACCAAACTACTCGAAGACATGAGAATCTGAATATGCCGTCCCTTTATACCTACACTATCAGCTGAGAATTCTTGGCACACCCTTGAGTGCCAAGTTTTGTTTTACTTTTTACATTTCCTCAGCCTATTTAAACAATATAGAGCCTCTAACTAGCTGGAATTACAAAGGCCCAGAACCAGAATTTTCTGCTTTTAGGATACCTTCTATAGTGGACAAATGTATCATAACAATTGATGCCAGTTAACTGCTAAAAACATGCTAATGTTCATATATAATAACGAAACACAAGTAATGTTTGTTTATTGTCTTATAGAAATGTATTGTTGTTGGAGACAGTATAGTTTGGAGTTATCTCAGCAGTATTGAATATTATAAGTGGGCACATACAATATTACTGTAGTAATATCTGTGAATATCTTAGTGACACCAAATATATTTCAAACTGTTAAAAGCAGGTCACAACAAAAATTCTCCAAAAATGTACCTATAGCATTTACAAGTAAATCCACATTTGGAACATTTATTAGAATTGCATGGGTTTCCATATATTCCTCTAATAAACACAGTAATCAGGAGTAAGCTCTTTAAATTTCTGTAATAAATACACAATATACATTTGCACTACCCCTATCTTTATATTTATTGCAATTATACATACAATTAAAATAATGTGCAATCTTGCTGAAAAAAAATGTAAAGCAAAATTACATGAAAATCTTTGTTTGACACAGTTTCATTTAATGCTAAAAACAAATGTCTATAAGAAGATTAACTAAACAGTTACAGAAAAAAATATACCTATATTTTTATATTCAGGTAGAGAGAAAGAAAGAGAGTGTGTGTCTGTGTGTATCTTTTGTCCTCAAAAGGAGTGAATTCATGTTTAAGCTATTTTCAAATGTTGATTTAACTGGAAAAGCAGGTTTTGCTCAATATTCAGGATGATCTAAACCAAATTATTTTCGTTATCAACACAAAAGTATTGTAATCAGGAGTGGCTGCTGCTGTTTACTTTCACCAATTCCATTTCCCCCTTGCATTAACATAAACAGATGTTGTTTCAGGCAACTGACATTGAAAAGGTGTGCCTCTGTCTTTTTAGATAAAACAAAGTGTGAATAAGTTTGTATCACAGAAGGCACAGTAGAATATAAAAAATAGTGATTTCTTCTTTTTTTTAATTCCAAAGGGTAATAGAGCTCCCCCCAGAACAACACAAATGAGCTGTACTTTCCCCTCTCTTTTTAAACTAAAGCATACTCCATCATTCCTATAAATATTATGATTATTCTCAGAACTGTCCTGTATTTCTTGTCACCAATCCACTTCATCCTTCCTAAGCATCTTTAGATGAATACATATTTATAATTTGCATTCGCCAGACATGATAATGTTTTACAACTATTTATTCTATATGCATTTGTTTTGGTCAGTCATGTCCAGCGCTACCTTAGGGGTCCCATGAACAACTCAGTCAACTTTTCCATGTGGCAAGCGGCTTGATTGTGTACCTGAATAGTTAAATCCCACTGCAGGAAGACTAAATAGCCACTCCATCATGAGAAGCAGAAGACTTGTACTCGAGTTTTGGCTCTTTGCTAATAAAACCATCAGAGTTCTTTCATTGGTGCAGAATTCCCCTGGGCCCATTGTTCTAGTAAAAAGGGGAAATAGAAACTTGTTTTCCTTTTTTAAGTTCAAGAATTCATTAGCTATCTTTATGTAAACGAGTCACTCCTGAAACACTTTTTTTTGTATCTTTGAAATAATCATGCACCTTCCCCAACAATAACATAGTTAGTCATGGCTGTCAAATCATTATTTACTATCATAAAAAAATAATTGTTGCATATTTACCAACATCATGGGGGTTATTTATCAAGGTCCGAATTTATCTCAGTTTTTCTAATATTAAACTTCAAGCAATTCCGAATTCCAGAGTGGACCTTACTTTTGAAGAAAAAAGCCTGAAAACTTCTGAGCTTTCCACAAAAACCCTGAATTGATCGGAGTTTCCGCAAAAACTATGATTTTTTCAGAGATTTCAGGGTTTTTTATGCTGAAACCCCGAAATCATTGGATATCGGTATGGACATCAGCGCAGACACTGGGACCTTCCCCATTGACTTATACAGGACCTCGAGAGCTTTAAGATGCCAGGGTTTCAGATTCAGAGTTTTTAGACCATCGGACTTTAATAAATATCGAAAAATTTGTAGGGGTTTTTTTTGCTCTGAAAACTATCAATTATTCAAGGTTCGGATATTCAGATAACCCCCTAAAGCCCCTAAATGTGCTTTCTCCAAATAAATGCTAATTATTTATTTTATGTAAATACTAACTTACAGATATAAAATTGTTTACAAATCAAATCTTAATAATGTTAAGAAATTCAATTAACCTAGAATTTCATTTCACAACACAGTGATTATGCAATCAGTATTGCTGTGTCATAAATTTGGATTCTGCTTTCAAGCAAGCCATAAAAGTCGAATTTTATGCTAATTGAATGTGAGTGACTGTGTGAATGAATGTGTATAGAAAGAAACATTTTGAGTATGAATTATATAGTCCATTAGTCTGCACATTTTATTAGATAATCAAAAAGTGTCAGTCTGTATATATATATAGAGAGAGAGAGAGAGAGAGAGAGAGAGAGAGAGAGAGAGAGAGAGAGAGAGAGAGACAAACATAACAGTCAGATCATACACTTGCAAATCTTTCTCTCTGCATTTTAAATTTGTAGATGCTTAAAAACCCACTAGCAATTTAAGTAGCAGAATTCAAAGGTTGCCCCCACCCAGAAAAGTATCCTATGAGAAAAAAAGGTTGCACCTCCTACAGAACATTTCAGTCAACATTCCATTAACTTTTCTTTTTTTCACTCTTTATAACCACATAAAAAAGAATTGACCAATTGCAGATTGTTCTTGGAAGTATGCACAAGCACTTAATAGATTTTATGTAATGTTTAACCATTTCTTAGCTATTAATAATTCCATATTTTATCATGGGCCTACACCTTTACCTGAAAATGAAGACAAGTTCAGCTTATGTTTTTTATTTCATGGACAGAAAACTAAAAACAATTGATCTACGTTTACTGTTAATGTATATTAAAGCACGTCAAATGCTAAACAAAGTAAAATATACATTCCATACTCTTACCATGAGGAGATACTTCATTATCATTGGAGTATAGTGCGTGAATTTATTGATATTTGTTCTGCATTATTAGTTTGTTTCTGAACAAACAGCATCCCTAACCACTGTAAAAAGGCCTTAGTTATAGGTCACAATGACAACATTGGTCAATTAGTATTTGCCTGACTTTAATCCTGTTAGCTCTGTTATTATGTTGTTTAAATGTAGCCAGATCATAAAACCTATTTCCTTTCAACACCTAAGATACTCTGACCTTCGCCATGACCCACTGACCTCTTTAAAGAGATAGGGCAACATATTGAACTTGTCTTTATTTTCTGATACGATGTGCATAAGTTCCTTACTTTTTTTACAGTAAGATAATTTATTTATTAATATACTGAGTAAATACTTATGTCTGGGTATAGAAAGATAAATGTAATATGAGTTGCCCATCTTGATGGCCATAAAGAAATATTTATATTTTAATTTAAGTATCAGATTTAGCTATTGTAAGCATATACTAAAAAATATACCACAGAAATCTTTTATATCCACTCTAAATTATAGCTGTTAAATATATTTTAAAACTAAAAATTTATTTTTAATCACTGTCAATACAGACATTTGAACCTAAAATATCTTTATAAAACCATCATTGAAAAGGTTTCTTAATTAAAAACAAGAAAAATTACTCTTTTTTTATTTTGCCAGCATTTAGTGAACATCTCCAAACTATTAAAACAAGCCATGAAACATTATTTTCACGTTTCATGCGGCACTTTTCAAAGGTAGTGTGATATATTTTAGAAAAGAAATCAAGCTGTGAAGCTTGCGTGTCTCCTTTCCACTAAACTAAGCTCTTGTCAATCAAGTCAACCCCTATCCAATCACTGTGTCTCCTTCCTGAAAGCACATTATCCTGCTGTGCTTTTATATATCACACTGCATGTTTTGATGCATTTTTGCTATCACTTTTAGGACTGAGAATTAGAGGAGGATAATGCCGCATATTGCTCTCTCCAAACACTTACTAGCTCAGATATTGCTTGTGCTTTGTGTACTTTGTCTTTAATATACCGATACTGGCTCTAAATACAGGCAAAGATATGATTAAAGAAAAAGGTTATTTTTTTTAAATATTTTGCACTGATCTAAACATAATAATGTTAGGTTTTTCAGTGGTACAAGTTTCCGCAAATCAATGAAAAAAAAGGCCTTCTCTTTTGTGACTGGATAACTGAACTACTTTTCCTGGAAAAGTTTTAATAACTTTTTTTCAAAATATATACAAAGAAATGTATGTGTATTGCTTTAAGGGGCAGATTTATCAAAGGACAAGGTGAATTTTCGAATGAAAAAAATTCAAATTCCGAGCTATTTTTTGTGTACTGCGACGAGGGAATAGTCCAAATTTGATTTGAATTCGGAAAAAAATTGAAAATTCGAATATCAAAATTTATCATGTTCTGTCTCTTTAAAAATTCGACTTCGACCATTGCCATCTGAAACCTGGGTTTTTTTGGGAAAAACTTTGAATCTAATTCAATCGAATGCGCTATTCCTTCGATTCAAAGTCGGCCGAATACAGACCTATTCGATCGAAAACGGACCTATTTGACCAAAAAAAACCTTTGACTTAATTTAGGTTGGTCTTTTTGAATTCGAATTTTTAAGTTTTTTCAATTCGAAATTCGACCCTTGATAAATATGCCCCTAAGTGTCATGAACCATATGGGGCCAGATGAAACAGATATATTTCTTAATATATACAAATTCATTACTGAAATGCAAACATTTAGGAGGATAACTGAACATTATAGGCTCACTAGATAATTAAAATATTCAATGACTTTTATTTTAGGGATAATAACAATAATAATATGTTGTTGTTATGTTACTTCTAATATTGTAGGAGCAATACAAAAACAAAGGTATGCTTCGCCATTATAATTGTGGGCATTAAGGATGGCATTGCTTGCCCTAATGATTCTTCTTAAACTTTTTTTTTTATCATTTATTGTCATCTGTTGAATACTGATAACAGGTACTTTGATAACATACATAATTAAGGTCAGTGTTCAAATATATGAAAAATGGATGCTATTGATCATAATACAAATAAGCGGGGCAAGCCTTATAAGGCTATATTTAAAAATTGATTAAGACTATGGTCTTGTAGATATATAAATACCAAGTCTAGATTTGATTCCTTTCCAGTGTTGTATTTTCCCCAATATATCTGAAGACATACATTTCTGAAAAGAAAGTTTAGTAGCAATTGCATGAAATATAATCCCTAAAATAATACGTTCTATTGATCTTGAAAATTGCCTGCTGCCTCCTGCTAACACTCTGTTATCTTTCTTCTTACATATTCGATCCCTCACTTGCTGTTTTGAGAGCATTATAGTTTCTAGACCAGTAGGGAAGAAAAAAAGAAAAACAATTTGAGTCTGACTTTGGGGGTTGTTATATGAGCTTTACCAGCATACATAAAATCCTCAAACTTTACATCTGTAAAAAAACATAAGCATTCTAGCTGTGTCAACGCACAGGTACAGATTTTTATCGTTATCTCCAATTGAGACATTGCTTCTTTTGCTATGCTTAAATAAACAAGCCACAGAAAAGCACAACACTGATATTATATAAACTTATTTTGTGTGTTGCTTTGGTCTTTAATTTTAATTTTTTAGAAGGGCAGCATCAAATCTTTTTTTAGAGCTCAAATAATGGCCACTATTGTTAAAACCGTAAAGAAAAATCTGGAGATTGGTATCAAAATATATAGGTTTATAGTAATATTTTATAGTACTGTTTAAATATTATACATATTATGTATGGTCTTTCATTTTAATATCTATGGGCACTGGAAGGAATACTTAACACTAACTATACTTAACACTAACAAATCAGGAACATTGTAACATAATCATATGGTCATTTTGTTTGTGTCCCTTTTTGCCATATCTTTGAGAATACTGACAGTCCTCTTAAATCTGTGAATTAACAGTGGTTGAACTACAAGTCATAGCAATTTTCTAGCTTCATCTATCTATCTATCCATCTATTCATCTATCCATCTATCCATCTATCCATCTATCCATCTATCCATCTATCTATCTATCTATCTATCTATCATCTATCTATCTATCTATCTATCTATCCATTTATCTAGCTATCTATCTACAGTATCTATCATATGACGGAAAATAGCCAGTGTTATATTTTGTTAAGATACCCTGTAATATAAGCTTCATGTAATGATGAAACCAGTTTGAACATTTTTCTGAAATAAGAAAGTTAATCACTACCCCCTCTCACCAACCTGTCCCTCTACATGAACGCATTGTCTCAAAGACTTTTTTGTTTTCATGGACAGTTAAGTCTAATACATCATTGATGTGTGTTCTCTTTGACTAGATGCTAAAACCAACGCTGACACAAAGCCTGTAGGTAATGAGAGGGCGATAATGAAGAGTAACTTTATTTGGATTTTTAGGTTGATTTAATTAAGTAGATTTCTCATTTGAATGACAATGAAAATCAAAAGGTTTTATATATATTTACATGTATTAATTGCTGTAGTAGAGTGTTGTACTGTGTTAGCATAGTCCAGAAAAGAAAAAAAAATCCTGGAAATGTGATACCATTTTTGGGATAACCAATACATGCAATAATGAAAGTATTTGAGAAAAATTGAAATGCAAAGCTAAATTTCTCCATTGGGCATTTTCATAAATGCCTTAAACTTTGCATCTTATTTCAAAAGCAACATTTTGGTATGGCTTGTTTCCAAGTAATAAATATACTAATATGTAAATATATCTACAGTTTTGCATTAAATAAAGAGACTGTGTGGGTGTTGGTTCAGGTACTACTGCATCAAAGCATAGACACATTATATTATTTTTAGATTTTGAATTCACTTGTCTGTTAAATCATTGTCACTTCCTTGGTTTGGTCATTCTTAAATCATGTTTTTCTTTCTGATCATTATATGACCATATCTTTCTGCCCTGTGACAAAACGCAGTAATGTTGTGTGTCTGAAATGATGACTGCCCTAGACTTCTTTTGTCACCCTTTTTTGTCACATATTTTGTTCAGTTTGCCTGTATCTCCTATTGTTCTAATAATTGTATTTATATTTTACAGAATATTGAAAATAACGTTGTTCTGGTAAACAATGCTTAACCTTATCTTGACCCTGTAATATGTTAGGGCAAAGGGACACATTTTGTTTTGATTACTGGTTCAATGCAACAATGAAAACAGAGAATTGGAATATATTACTTCTCATTTACAGCAACTGGACACGATGCCAGGAGATTATGATCCTTGATTCTTATAAAAAAAAAAAAAAAGGCCATGGACTGAGAACTGGCTGTGTATCCATAACACATTTTGCATTGGCATTATGTAACACATCCTTGACTTTGAGAGGTTAAAAATAAAAAATTGTAATATACTGAACTGTCACAATACTGCTTCTCATTGGCCCGCTGTGTTTAACACCTCTCATCACTCATGCCAATGCAGATGTAGATAACTAGTAACCTATCTAGAAGTAGGGAAAATTGTGGCATGCTGGGAAATCTCTGCTCAATGTATGTCCAGACTTTGATGTGTGATTTGGATATTATGAATATTATCCATATAGCATTTAACAATTAATGTTGCATTTCTGAAAAATTGTTTTAGGTATGAGAACCTAGCAGTTATTACTTGCACTACAGTTTGGTACAGATTCATGAAAGCCCTAATCTGAATGATCAATGAAAGCCCAGCCAAAGAGTCTAGTGAAACAGTGCCATCCAGTGGTCAAAATTATCATGAATGGTAAAATGTTCAAAAGTCCACTTATCATGAAAGCAATGGAAAGCACTATGGTACATTTGGTATTTTGATCACCACTATATAGTGCAACAATCCGAATGGCAACCATCACTTTACCTTGTACCCACAACTGTCAATTGAAACACTAAACTGTAGCACTTTAAAGACTTCTGACACAGCAAAAACAAGTATTCTTTTCCATATGATGCCCCATTAACTACTTCATATTAAGAGCATGGAATGATTGAAATTAAACAAGGTAGAATTCTACATTGACTACTACATGCTATAAACACATGCAGCTCTGCCATACCCTATTTTGCATTCAAGGCTATATATACCACAGTATATATACCTTCCAGTAAAATAGATGCCCTGCTATGTGGATGATTTGGATTCTAAAAAAGTGTTTTTAATCTGGTAGCAAATAATTTAATATGTTGTCTCATAAATACAATTAGAAAATACACTTTGTACCAGAATGAAGAAGACATTTTTCTTTGGAATACTCACTTTCTAATCCAACAGGAAATATTTAACTGTGGGGTAGAAGAACAGGTAGACTCAGTATCATGTAAATAATGATGATTATATTCTTACTTTATATATTTTTGTGATGTTTATATAACGTACCATTCAAAAGTCAATACCCCCAATATATACCTTGTATATGTACAGTACTTATGTATTAATTTGTTCTATTTTAGATATAAACTTATGTATCTTATAAGTGCAGCTGGGTTAGGACTGATAAGTTTTCGCATTTGGTCTGTAGATGTTAAGCAATTGTTCTTTATAAAAGCTTGTAGATTCTAAGATGTACATAGTGGATTTTAATGCACAACAATTTTCAGCATCCATAAATTACAAATATGATTCAGTTGTCTTTACCTCCTGTTCCACAGTAACTTTTGTGTTGCTGTGGATCGTTCTTGTGAAGAATAAACGTCTATCCCAGTATGTCCTTTTTTGATGAATGTTATTTGGGTGCTGTGCTGCCTGAAGACCAGTAAACTGATTCGGTTTTAATTGAAAAAATAAACTATAGATTTTATAATGCAATCCCAATAATGGGCTTTACATTATTATTTATGGTATTTTAATCAAACAACCAACAAAAATGTTATTCTGTCATCAGTTTTCATGTTTCTGTTCAAGGTTTCAGAGCAATGAACCATTCAGACATCCATCTATATATAGTTTAACTCTTGTCAATGTGTAGTTTACTGTACATTCTGATGTTAAAATTATGTTTTTCTAACACAAGTATTCCAGTCTATATTTTTACTTTACCAGTTGTACGTAAATCCTAAGGAACTGCTTTTATTAGGCGGCACCCTTGGTTTATAGAAATACACAGCATTCCGTTTATTGTGAATTGCCTGCACATCCTGGCAGTAAATCAACCACTTTAAATGGTCTCAGAAATAAGGTTTTTTAATAAAGAAAGGAAAGCTTCTCTCTCTCTCTCTCCCTCTCTCTCTCTCTCTCTCTCTCTCTCTCTCTCTCTATATATATATATTTCATAGACAGACCAGAATCAAACACTCCCACTTGCTGATCAGGAGAAAAGCAGTGCCGCACAAATGCTGCCAAATGAAGCAGTCAAAACACAACAGATTATGTGACGTGAATGCCCACTAAGTTTTATCTTTAGGGCTTGTTAATGTGGCTGTTTTTAAAATGTATTTATATTTTATGTAATTTACTTTTTTCTTGCATATTTTATGATTTTACCCTTGCAATTTAATCTAGATTTCACAGTTTTACCCCTTTTAAAAATATGAAAGAGATGGAAAAAACTATTTTTACATAATCAATAAGAAGTTGACAAATTATGACACATTTCAAAAACCCTAAGCAGCACCATGAATTTACTTGAAAAACGATATTTGAAGTATCTTTTTGTAGTTTTATTCTTACCTAAAATAAATAAAACAGATCAGATTTACTAAAATTTGCATTGTGGATTCCTGATAACCTTTTAGTCATATTTCCTGTCTGCCAGAAAATTGCTTTCATGAATTTGCACAGTGATCAAAGCCTTTCTGGATTTTTAACATGTATCAAATTATTAAAATTGATATGCCTGCTTTGAGCGGTAGAATTAAATGCTTTCCAATAGGGTGTTTGAGTACAGCACTGAACTGCAACACTCGGTTCGGTAAGTCCTTGAAAATGCATGAGAAGTGCTTTCCTTTTTTTTGTTTTGCTCATCAATGGAGATTTATTAAACATAATCTATTTTCAGCATGTTACAAATCAGTGATAACAGAAATAATTTATTGCTCAAAAAAAAATTCATAAAAGATGTAATCCTAAAAATCTTGCTTTTATGTAACACAGACTCTGCCTCGGTGGACTTATTTTTCTGTTCAACCTCTATCCATACATATATTAGTTGTATACACTCAAATACAAATGAGGAGTATAAAACTGTTATTACTAATCAACTACAACAAAAGGTCAGATAAAGATCTACTACACAGAGAATATACAGTATAAATTTCATCTGCAGTGATTTTTCATTTATTTGTTAACATAATTAGGATAGTGTACTAAATAACATAATTTACATTACAAATTAAATCACATAAATGTGTTGAGCATGAGTATTCAAAGGTGTGGTATTTGCGGTACAGAAGTAGTAGAGAAGGATCATTTTTTTCATTTCTGCTAATTTAGAATTTTCAATAGCAGTCAAAGAGTTCACCATTAAAATACTATCCATTTTTGTGCAAAAACATTTTTTTTATAAAATATTTTTTAAATATGTACCATTTAAAAGAGCTTATTATTAGGGTTCTCCTGGCATGTAGGTAAAATGTGGTGTATTGCTTTTTAGTAGAGAACATCCCAAAGAAATCTGAAAGCTGCTTTCGTATTTATGAATGTATAAATTGTAAATATATTAAGATACATTTCCTTTTTTGCCAGGTTTTATTGCTGAAATTAAATATTTAAGAAACAAAAATAAGTGCAATATTCTTCAAAGGTTTGCAGAATTCTTACTTTGTTATTAAACAAAGATTTCCTAAGAGAATCCACAGAAATCTATACATCATATATTTTAATAAGGTGCATTCTTTAAATACTTCAAAGTTAAAAGTAATTAGTTTCTCAAATAGAATTCACAGAAGTTGAAAATTCGTTTACAAGTAAGATACCACAGTGTGCTGGTGACCTCTGCAGACATTACTGACTCATTGGACAGACAGAATGACAGTAATGAAATTATAAGTGAACAATTTATCACCTAAACATCATACATTAACCTTTATGTGTACTGTATAGTCTAATTGCTCTTACAGCCCTGTCAATAAATATTCTTAAATGTCCTTAATATTTGCTAAATTCTATATCTATAACAGTTCAAAGAAATAGATTTAAGAATACAACATTTTTCATAATTAAAAACTGATAATTATTAAGGAATAAAAGAAAGATAACGGAATAAGCAAAAATATAATAGAACGTTGAGTACAAGAAATTCTTTGAATGTCCACCCATAATTTCAATATCAATTTCCATAATTGTGAAAAGAAAGAATTGTGTTACCATATGAAAAAGTGTATAATTATCAAATATTTATCATTTGTTTACAATAAAGCCTGATCTACATTTTGAAAGCTAAAATAATAAAACACAGGAACATACATTGTATTACAAATAAATCCATTTAATAAACCCCAAATGAATACATGTAGATATTGGATATGTTATCTGAAATGCTTGGGACCTTGGGTTTTCTGGATAAAGGGTTCATCTGTATATTAGACCACCATGCTTTAATGATACTGTAAACAGTTATATATTTAAAAATGAATTGTTTTACCACCAATGCAGATTCATGTAACTTAGTTTTCATCAAATACAAGCTACTGTTTTATTATTACAGAGAAAAACAGTCAGGGTTCTGTATATTAGAAGTCATTGATTACATTCAATGATATGTTTTGTCTAAATTATTTTTCTTGAAAAGTAAGGGCTGTTTTGGGGAAATAGGAAAATCACTAAAACATCTTAAGTAAACTTAAATGGCAGATCATAGCAAGCTGTGAGAAAATATTATTTATAACTCATATAGATAAAGTTAGTGGCATAAAAATACATTATTTAAATTCATCATAGATTAAAAATGAAACTGAAATTATGTATAACAGACTATGCGCATATGCCAACATGGCTAGTTGTTAACTATTGCTTGTGTCGGTAACTAGGTAGAAATCATAAAAGATGTATAACTTGCCTTGTTAGAAAAAACACATTTAAGGTTGGAAAGGAAGAGAAAATTAGTTCATGTAAATAGCTGTTCATGTATCAAAAATATTGATCAGTTTGTTCCAGATTTGGTACATGTAAACGTTTAATATGCATTAATAAGTGTTTAATATGTATTTAATATGCATCAATAAATCTAGCTATTTATCTATCTCTTTATCTTTATGTACACACACAGTTAAATACCTATACATATATATATATATATATCTATATATATCTATATATATCTATATATATATATATATATATATACCCAAACACACACACTTTTATTAGAAACAACTAAGATCTGATGACCTTTATGTTAATAATAATTTATATATGTAACTAATTATTATCTGGTTTATTTAATAACCACATGCTGTGGTCCATCCATTTTTTTAATGTCATTTAAAAGTGATGGTGTTTTTTACTTTTTACCTCATTCATAAGTAAAAAGAAAAATATTAAAATCAATATGTCAACAATAAATGTTTAATTTGACAGATCTATAATGAATGTATATGTACTGTGGCTTATCGTGGCTAGCATTAGGTTATATTTGCTACTGTGTGTTAAAGCCTAAAACACCCAGTCACAAACATAATGTATTTGTACTTTATGATTTACCTTTTAAAAGCTGATTGCCGATTAGTTAATATGTTTTAATGCAGTGTTAGTAAATAAACCCCACTATGGTCCTATTGTTATGTGTGTTTTGCACTTTACAAAGGGTATTAGGGCTATGGCACAGAGCATATTTTTTTATTGCCATGTTTAGCCTGAGAAGTGACAGAAAAAAACACTGTGGCCAATGATTTGCATGATAGCTATGGTGCTATGGAAATACACTGGCCAAGAATACCACCTATGCAGCCATATATTCAAATGGTACAGTTTATTTCAATTTGTTGCTTTCCAAGACCAACATTTCACATAATTAGTTTATAGGTTACAACAGAAACTCTGTAAAAGTACAGGTATAGGGGCTGTTATGCAGAACAGGGCTGGAACTAGGGATAGGCAGAAGAGGCACATGCAGCAGTGAGGGTGCCAAGCACGTACCTCTTCTTTCACTTTCCCCTGGTCCGGACCATTGTCCTCCCACTGGCACTCTTCAGCGGCACCGGCACTCTTCAGCGAGCAAAGTGTCTGGCCAGGTTGCCTTGAGCGCCCAACAGGCATGGCCCGGGCCTGATGCAGAATGTTTGGTACCTGTGATTATTACTGTGAAAAGCAAATAATTTAGAATTGTCGCTTAAAATTAAGTCTATGGGAGATTGCCCTCCCATAATTTGGAGCTTTTTGGATAATGTTTCTGAATAAGAAATGCCTTAAAACAATAGCAACCAATCATCAACAAACTAAAAATATGTAACATGCTTTGGTTTATGCAGAATGGCCAAAATCAAAATGAAGAAGGTGGATCCAAGGACAGATCATCTCTCAACTGCATCACTGCACCTGTCTCAGTTTGCGTGCTTAGTAAGCTATTACAGATTAAAAATAATGATACAGTACCATGTTCTGTCTTCCCAACCTGTAAGACTGCCTGTCATAGCATACAAGAGTTAAAAAAGAAAAATCTAGGTTTACTTGTTTAAGGAATAAGAAATATCTGAACTTTGGTTGTGAAACTACATATGTTTATGCAATTTATTTTAAAGATATATTTCTTTGATCTTTAAAACGATGATGAGACATGAAACATCTTTTTTTTACTGTTCACAAATATGTTTTATAATTCAGCGTTCTGATTTGTTTTTGCAACATTACTGCACACTGCCATGTTTAATAAACCATTTCATCTGGAGTATATATGGATTTGTATAATTTCCACGCAATCAAAGAATTGCTTTTTTCATGTGTGAGATCTGTGCCATATATCAAGCACTTCTTTATGTGGTTGCCAACCACAAAAAAATTTGTATTAATATGTGTCAAGCTATAAGGCATTTCATATGAAATATTTTTTCCTTTTAAAGAAAGTACAACCAAAGATTCTGAGCTCTCCTGACACTGAAGGTTTCTACTTCCAATGTTGTGCACTTTTCTAATGTAACTCAATAATAACTGAAAACTTTTTTTTACACTCAAATAATTAGTGATGGGCGAATTTATTCGCCAGGCACGAATTAGCGGTGAATTTGTGCGATTTGCCACCAGCGAATAAATTCGCGAAACGCCCGCGAAAATTCGGCCGAAAAAACTAGACGCCAGCGCCGTTTTGCGAATTTTTCGCCGTTTCGAAACAAAGCGAAACGGCGCAAATTCGCCCATCACTACAAATAATGTATCTGTGTGTACAACATATATGGGTGTATGCATATGTGCATGTGTATGGAAACACACACAAAAGGTACAAAAGCTTTGCTTATATGCAAAACGATCTGTTTTGAAACAAAGGGCCAAAAAATGTGAAATGTAAACTTAAAGGACAAAGAAGGTGCCATTATAAGCAGTACCTATCTGAACATGGCAGTACTTGGTTCTCCAATGTCTCTGCATGCTAAACTTTCCCCAGCAACTTAAATTTACTGTGCTTTATACTATCACTTGTACAGCATCACTTCTGGGTTCTGGGTTAGACTTAAGGTGGCCATAAATAGGCTGGTAAAAGTAGCAGATGGGTCGAGTTGGCAGCTAATCTGCCCATGTATGGAGCCCTCCAATGGGCCCACCCAACCAATAGCTGGCCAGATGATGATCACACAGGTTTTAAAACCCTATGGTGAGAACCACATTAGCTTGGTGATGTAGTCCAGAACATTTCTTTTAATTAACTTTATTTAAAATGATCATTTTCCACCCAAACCTCACTCAATATGCAACTTTAAGATGATGATAGCTGGGACAGAAATCACATCAGTGGAGTCGACAAGTTGTCCTGGGTTTACACCTTCCTCTACCTCTTATTCTGTAGAAGCTGTTTAGCTACTGCCATTTTGGTTGCCTAGTATTACCATTGAAATGGAAGGTAGTTGCAGAGTGTTGGCAAGTGTGCAGTGTACTGTGCAATAATGTGCATTGCCTGCTACTGAGCTGTGCACCACAGGATCATGTTACAGTCATTCCTGAAGGTTCAAGTCAAACCTCACCCTGACTTTATAACCTCCATATAACTTTGTGTATACGTACATATGTTTCCTTAATGCTTCATCCTTAATATGCTTAAATGTTCTCCTTAAATCATGCATACCATAAAAACCTTATTCAAGAGAATAAATAACCATTTAAAACATTGATCTATCTATCTTTCTACTCTTAGGGGCAGATGTGAGTTTAGAGCTTAATAAATAAAAACTCACCCACATTCTGTTCATTCCTCTAGGATTTTTAGAACTGTATTTCTAAAATGGGGTGTTCTAACTTTCACCCATTGATAAATACAATTCTAAAAATCCCATAGGAATCTATAAAACGTGGGTGAGTTTTATTTATTAAGCTCTAAACTCACATGTTGATAAATCTGCCCCTTAATATCCCATAAAATATTAGTATATAGTATGTGATATTATATTTGGTACTTATAATTGAGTAGGGAATTGATTATTTTATATCTGATGGAGCAAGAAAGCAAATGAAAAGTACAGTTTTAATTATACACCAACAATAATCACCAGCAGATTCATTCTGTGGACTGTTATTCCTTTCCCAAAAAACAGCTTCACCTCTTTGTCCACTTTTTTCCTTTTAGAAGGACCAACTTTACTTCTGTGGCCACTTTCTCCTTTTACAAGGACCAACTTCACTTCTGTGTCCAGTTTTTCCTTTCCCAAAGACCAGCTTCAGTTTTGTGACTACATCATCAATGAACCATTCAGGAGATTTAAATTTGAATTTCCTACCTGTGCCTTAGCCATTTCCCTACAGATGGGGTGAGGTAGCTATAGTCATCTTCATTGTCAGAGTCCAGGGATTGAAATGAATCCTCCATTTGTTCCTGGAAATTACCTGACAACATACTGTATTCAGGCTAAAAATAAGTTACCTCAGTGTTTGGTGTGTCTGTGGACCAAAGTTCACATAACAACCAAATGTTGTTATCACCACTGGTGATGTGCCAAATGCTCCCCCTTGAGGCCCACACACTGCCTACAGTATTTTCAATAGCAGCACTCCCCACTTGCTCCTAACAGAAGTAAGTGAATGCAGGCCACATCTCATATGCATGTAATTGTCACTAGGAAGTCATCAACTTTTAGCAACTTCTGATAAGTACATGTTGATTTTAGATGCTTTTGAAGTTCTGAATCTCTATTTAGTTATGAAATTAATAAATGCTATTGTTTTTCCGTATGCATTTCCAAACACTCAAAATAATGTAAGAATTTGGATTGTTTCCCCCCTTTTTGTCCAGCATGGTTTTCTCCTTCCTATAAGCATAACACAATATACAGATCACAAACATTATTGTTTTAATATAATTTTGAGTAAAATTGGCATTTTTCATTAGATATAATAACTCAGATTTATCTGCAAAACTATTAATGTCCCTTATTCTCTGTTACTGTAATTAATTTATATAACATTATTTAAAGGAACAGTAACATCAAAAAATGTAATTGTTTTTAAAGTAATACATATACTACTATTGCTTATATAAATAAGCTGCTGTGTAGCAATGGGGGCAGCCATTCAAAGGAAAAAAGGCTCAGGTTACACAGTAGATAGCAAATTAACTTAGTAGAACATAATGGTGTTATCTGTTATCCGCTATGTAACCTGTGCCATTTAGCCTTTTTTCAATTTCCACCATTGCTACACAGCAGCTTATTTATATAAACTATAGTAGTGTTTCTGAAGCAAACAGATTCGTTTTACCAGTGCAGGGCAACAGCTCATTATATTTTCATTACTTTAAAACACTTTTTTTTATGGTGTTACTGTTCCTTTAAACATGCAAATAAATATAATCCTAACACCAAATGTATTATAGTGTGTTTTCAGTGATGTGCTTAGGTGGAGAGGAAATCTATTAGTGCTTCAAGCAGGGAGGTGATGGGCCACCTAGAAAAAATATTTGGGATTCACCCTGCACAAAACACAGGGCACAACCCTCTCTGCATATACAGAAGTGCATTTGCAGGAAGGATGGAGGAAGCACAGGGGGACCCCTTCTCCCCCAGGGCTTACTACACAGTTGTGGTGTCTTGTCAATTATAGTTATTCCACTAGTTCCTAGGCCTAAACTGCTGAAGTAAAAGAATCCAAAATTATTTTTTAAATATATTAAACAGTAGGGGGGGGTGTCAGTTGGTTAATGAAAAAATGTAAACTGTTATTTTTCATCTGTCTACACAACTCAGGAACCTGCTAATTAATGTTTCCTTTATAATAGACCCAGTTCTAATAATAGAAGTAACGATAGATGTGTCACGCAGGAGGATATACAAAAGAGAATTGAACATGTAAAGGTAAACAAAGGTTCTGGACCAGACAGTATTCATCACTGGATATGAATGAATGCATTCAGGATTCATTGATGTCTGGCATTGTGCCAAAAGACTGGCAAATAGCTAATGTGGTGCCAATCTTAAAAAAAGGGATCCCATTCTTAGCCTGAAAACTATAAACCTGTTAGTCTGACATCAGTAGGAAAGCTTTTGGAAGGGGTAATAAGGGATTTGAAGGGGTAATAAGGGATAAGATACTTGACGACATTGGAAATCACAATACTGTGAGTTTGTGCCAGCATAGTTTTATGCATATTATTATTATTATTATTATTATTATTATTATTATTATTAATAATATGTATTTATATAGTGCCAACATATTGCATAGCACTGTAAAGTAAATGTGATTATACAACTAAACCACATGAATTATATACATAGAATATATGGAGTTACATACATCACAATCAATACAGGTACAAAAAGGTGAGGAAGGCCCTGTGCATAGGCATACAGTCTAAAGGGAGGGGAGTAATACACAAGGTGTGGGAGTGGGCAAGATCAAATTAAGTGGGTGAGAAATGTGGTACTGTATGTGGTGTTGCGTTTGGTAGTTAAGCAGAGTGAGGGTAGGCTTCTCGAAAGAAGTGCATTTTAAGAGATTTCTTGAAAGCAGAAAGGTTGGGAGAAAGTCGGAGAGACCGTGGGAGAAAGTTCCAGAGGAGGGGTGCAGCCCTTGCAAAGTCTTGAATGTGAGTATGTGAGGAGGTAATGAGAGAAGAGTTGAGTAGCAGGTCAGTAGAGGAGCATAGTAAGCGGTTGGGTGAGTATATAGAGATGAGTTCAGAGATGTATGGTGGGGCAGAGTTATTAAGTGCTTTGAATGTCAGGGTCATTAATTTGAATTTGATTCTGAAAGGTAACGGAAGCCAGTGCAGGGATTGACAGAATGGCAAGGCAAAGGAGGAGCTGTTGCTGAGGTGTATGAGCCTCGCAGCAGTGTTCATTATGGACTGGAGAGGTGACAGTCTCTGGAGGGGAAGGCCAATTAAAAGAGAGTTACAGTAGTCTAGACGTGATATGATGAGAGAGTGAATAAAAATTTTGGCAGCATTTTGGGTGATAAATGATCGTATTTTGGATATGTTCCTTAAGTGGAAGTGACATGATTTAATGCATAATAGATCTTGCCAGACAAATTTAATTGCCTTTCATGAGGAGGCGAGCAGGAACCTCAGATAGCTGGATGTGATCTACTTAGACTTTACTGAAGCATTTCATATAGTACAACACAGAAGGTTAATGGTTAAATGAAGGAATATTAGCCTGGAATATAGTATTTGTACTTGGATAGAGAACTGTCTGAAGAATAGTGGTGGTAAATTGAACATTTTGTAATTGGACCAGTGTTGTTTGCGAATGTACCCCAGAGGTCTGTCCATCGTCCCTTGTTTCCCTGTGATTAGGGTTTAGGGAGATGAAAAACTTAGGTAACAATTTTCTGTATTGTAAACAAAGGTACTGTAAAGATATAGCATAATTCTGAAAAACTGATTAACAAATAATCCACAGGATTAGCTGCTGAGATCACTGATGGGCTGTATAATGAGAGCAAAGTATTTATTGGCCCTTAGAGGCCCATTTATCAGCATTATAATTTTAGTGGTTTTAGAGTTTTTTGAAAATTGAATAAACTCATTTTCTCTAACACCATGAATGTCAAGATTTGAATATAAAAAACATGAATGATTATTACTCTAATTATTACTATTATTATTTGGACTTTGATTCATGAAAAGAATAGACATAGTTAGTAAATAGGCCCCTTAATGTAGGATCTCATACTAGACACCCTGGTTCAATTCCCTGAAGCAAATCCTTGTGACTCTTGAGAAGTTACTTGATTTTTTGCCTTAATTTCTGTAAAATTTTCTCTAATGTCCTTTGAATCTAATTGGAGACAAGTGCTATGTAAACAATTCCCATTCCATTCAATAGAAGTTAGGAAAAGTTGCCAACCAGTCCAGAATTACTCAAAATTTAGAAGGATCCGTGGTAATTTCATCAGTAAAAAAATGCAGTGGAATGATTTCTCAATTCCTGATTTTATTGATTAGAGTATGACTCTACAGTATGATTCAGAGGAGAGCAAACAGATGTGGAGCACAGTAAAAGTGTTAAACCTTTGTTACTTATAAAAAGTTTTGTAAAACTATGCACTCACAATTTTGATGTTAAAATTAGGCATATCGTGTCACCCCTTTTCCTTTCTCCTGTGTGGGTTCCTAGGCGCTTGGGGATGACGATAATCTCCTTCGCCTGATGCACTTTGTTGTTGTCCGACTTCTCCTTTTACAAGTCCTGGTTGCCTAGACTACGCTTCCCTTCTACACGCTACACTTCCTCTTTGTGTTCACTGGTGCAGTACGTCACCATAGCAATTCTGCGCTTGCTTACCCCATATTTGATCCACAATCAACAGCAAAATTCTCCCATTGACTACATTGATTACATCCAATAAAATACGATTTTTTTACATCCAATAAATCCGATTTTTATAAAAGAGTATAAAACATAGTATTATATGTTGGTTTCAATTTTTTTGAGACTTCTAACAATTAAATTAGCACATTCAGCTATTCATTTTGTAGAGTTTTCTTGAAACAGCCATTAATTCATATAGGCTAAAAACATTTTTAAAACAATTAATTAAATATTTTGATTCTTTTAATTTAATACTTGATTGATTATGATTTTCCATATTAATTTATTCGGGAAATGAAGAATGACTTAATATGGAAAATCATAGTCAATCAAGTATGAAATTAAAAGAATCAAATTATTCAATTAATTGTTTCCGCCAGGTGAAGGCGGTTAACATCATCCCCAAGCGCCTAGAAACCCACATGTGAACGTGGTGACAATGCGGGTCGGAGTCATACCACTGACACCAGGGTCCTTTGAAAAATTACGGGTGAAAGGAAAAGGGGTGACATGGTATGCCTAATTTTAACTAGAAAATTGTGAGTGTATAGTTTTAAAAACACTTTTTTTATACGTAATAAAGTTTTTTCACTATTACTGTGCTCCCTATCTGTTTACAGCAAGAATTCCATTTGGAAACTACTTTGGGTTTTTTGTTATATGCCAAATATATTCTAATACGTCTGTGGGTTCCCAACTATTTACTTCAGCACGTGGTGTTTAATTTTAAATGTGTGATTAAAATAGACACACAGCAATGCATAATGCATGAATAGGTAGAGGCGTTGAACTACAACACTCACAAGTGGGTGTATAATAAAATACAAATTTATTTATTATTCCATTAAAATCATTGTATGGACACACACATAAAGAAGGCAGGGGAGAGCACGGCTTGGCGTGTTTCGTGACTGTGTTAGTCACTTCCACAGAAGCCAGTGTGCCCTCTGCTGCAAAAACAGCTATATAGACACGTATAGGTGCTTACGTTAAGTGTTAATTTGGGGGAAAGTGATATGTGCAGGTGTAATACTTAAATAATAGTTTTTCATAATGAAAATGATAGGGCTCATTTAGTATCATTAGTGATGAGCAAATCTGTCCTGTTTTGCTTCAAAAAATTTGCTAAACCACCTGAAAATTTCGAAATGTCGAAAAATTCAAGTAATTTTGTTGAGCATATTTTGTTGCAAACCATATTTGCATTTTTTGGTGTTTTTTTCTTTGTAAATTGTTTCTGCTTTGGGAGGGCGAAATCACATGTATTTTTCACTTCATACATGCCCATACATGCCCCATATTGTAAGAGGACTCCTATCCACTGTGCTACAACTACTTTTTTGCCATGTTGCCAATTTCTTAAAAACATGTCTGCAATTTTTGACATTACCTCTGGTAGAATGGTAATAGTATCTAATACTACATTATGTTGCTTAAAATCCCATGCACAACTAATAAAAAATCTGACAGATAATATCCGGGTGCTTTGTCTCCCACAACTGAATAAACAATATACTTTTGTGTATGTCCTTATATAGACAGTAGAATGGCTCAGATCCCCTTGATTGATGGGGAAGGAGAAAATGATAAAATGATGCATGTGTTTCTCTAGCGTTTCTTTTTTTTGGTAATGTGTCATTTTATTTATTAATTTATAATTTTTATAAACTCCCATAAACTCTAAATGTGATCCTTGATAAATATGCCCCATAAAGTACTAGAGCTGTTATTGTATTGGGTTTCTAGCTGTTGGATGGAAGAGTTTCCCATTGAGGTGTAGGCATGTTCTGTGGGAAATCTCCACTATTTGATAATATTTTATTCCCCCATGATGGATGAAAGATGGGGGGCAGTAATTTTAGGTCTCTTTGTATTCCAATGATAGAGAGGGGTAAATAGTGACAAAAGAAGCTTAAGTCAACAAATAGCACCTCTCTCTTGGTAAGAGGACACCTTGAACAAGGACTAGTTAGTGGTATGTTATGCTATACATTGCAAGTGAAGGGACTTAAGTGGGTAGACTCAGAGTAGAAGGAATGGAAATATTGCACTAAAGGCAGCCTCTATATGTTCTTCCAACAAAAGTCTGCTGGAATATTTGGGGGAGGGTACAAAATTGCATAATATTGCATCATTCTAGTATCCAAACTGAGTTATGTTTACTTCTGTTTTATTATGTCTTGAATTTCATTTTCAACAGGATTCACTTGTAGCCATTATTAAGGCCTTATACCTGAAGTCCATCTTTACCCCATCATGAAAAGTTTCACTTTCATTTTAGAATGTATTTTTTGAGGCTTGTCTTATTCCTCAATCAATAGGATTCATAGATAAATGTTTAGAAATGAATTGAAAATAAATAAAACATAACATAAATAATTAACATAAATAAACATACTTAACAAAAAACAATTATTGTACAGTTCAAACTGCAAATAAGCCAGCAAAACCCATAGGCCCTTTAACAGAAATGCTTTATTAAGAATAATACCTTTAAATGGGGAATTCAGCCTTAGTTCTTTGATACAAGAGGTTAGTTAAGAATGAAACTATCTATTTGTTGCTGAAGATACAATATTCAAACAAACCTGTATTTATATAACAAGTGTGTTGAGCCAAACCAGATAATATACAGTATTAAGTGAGAAGATATGAGTTGTCATCTACATAATTCCTGTATTAACTGATGTTTTAGATATCTTGTAGTGGTCATGGAGGGTTTCTAATATTAAAAAGTTCACTGATTGATTCTGACCAGTCATCATTATATTGCACCAGTTGGTATCAATTGCATGGATAGTATCATAGGTCATTATAATGTCATTACAGTTCTGCTTATAGTGGCTGCAGGGTTGCAAGACTACTATTGGGCAAGCAGGCTCATGTTATGTAGTGCTGCAGGCCAAAAAATCTTCCCCTAATTATATGTCAGCATTTCCCTTTAAGCAAATAATACATTGCGCAAGTGTGCTAAAATATGCAACTATGCTTTAAAAAAAAATTTAACGCTCCATCCCTTCAATCTTACCCTGTTGGACAAATTAAGATTCTCTGTGAAAGGCCATAAATTGGATTTTTCCCATTAGCACGTTGTGCAAATCATATTGGAGACCCATGCTTATAACTCAGAAAAGTCTGCCTACATTTGTATGTTGAATGTTTAGCCCTGGTAGTCAGCAGTTCACTCGAACAATGGCATAACCAGATGTTACTTGGCCTCGTAGAAAATTTAATTAAGGGCCTCAAAAAATTGGTAAGTTGGCATGTATCAAAATGGCTCATTAATTAGGGCTTTACTTCCCATTGACCCACTGCAAATGAAGGGTCTATTTCCTCTGTAGTTACTGCCTGCACACATCTTAGGGACTGTTGACACTAGTCGTCCCTGCACACACTGCTTTTCAATATGTTCTGTAAACTTTACAAACATTATAGCGCAATGGTAACACCAAGGGTAATATCCTGGGCAAACTCATGTGATCTTCGGAGTAGAGTCAAGATTAATGGCATTCATTTTTAAAGTATTTTTCTTGGACTAAAGTATTTTGGAAAATGCAGATC
The DNA here is from genome assembly GCF_017654675.1 of Xenopus laevis. Lineage (NCBI taxonomy): Eukaryota > Metazoa > Chordata > Amphibia > Anura > Pipidae > Xenopus > Xenopus laevis. Next base: position 61,451,654 of record NC_054385.1, on the reverse strand, counting down.
TTATTGTCTACATGAATTAAACCCTTTACTTTATGTTTCATTTAAACAGTGTTTACTTATAAATTGCTGGTTCAGTATTTAACTTTTTTTTTACATTGCTGTAGGAGGGTTTTATTGTGTTCCATTTGGGTACATTAGGGGGCACATTTACAAAGCTCGAGTGAAGGATTCGAATTAAAAAAACTTCGAATTTCGAAGTGTTTTTTGGGCTACTTCGACCATCGAATGGGCTACTTCGACCTTCGACTACTACTTCGACTTCGAATCGAACGATTCGAACTAAAAATCGTTCGACTATTCGACCATTCGATAGTCGAAGTACTGTCTCTTTAAGAAAAACTTCGACCCCCTACTTCGGCAGCTAAAAGCTACCGAAGTCAATGTTAGCCTATGGGGAAGGTCCCCATAGGCTTGCCTGAGATTTTTTGATCGAAGGATATTCCTTCGATCGTTGTATTAAAATCCTTCGAATCATTCGATTCGAAGGATTTAATCGTTCGATCGAACGAATAATCCTTCGATCGTTCAATCGCAGGATTTGCGCTAAATCGTTCGACTTCGATATTCGAAGTCGAACGATTTTAGTTCCTAGTCGAATATCGAGAGTTAATTAACCCTCGATATTCGACCCTTCATACATCTGCCCCTTAATTTTTATTCATGTGATTTAAAAAAAAAGCATTTTTTTTGATGACAAAGAGATAGGATCTTTGGTATAATTGCTTAAAAAAACACATACACACACACATATATATATATATGTGTGTGTGTATACATAATCTAACCCCTAAAAGCCAAAGAATTAATGGGCTAAGAAAAATTGGATGTTTCATGTAACAAGCAGAAACAGGTTTATTTTACCTAAAGAAAAACGTTTTGGAGACAGTCACCATAATTATATATGCCTTTGCATGTGATGTGCTAAACTTTTACCTGGAGTGACATCAAAGGACACCATAAGCAAATAAACAACACTGCAAATAAGTGTTTATATGTGCAGAAGCTTTTGGGAAAGTGCAAATTAGAAAAACAGAAAAAATATGGGAAAACCGCAGCTTAACTAAAGTGCTAACCTGGAAAAGTAGCATGTATAAGACGGTAGTGATGATGACAAGAAAACTAATAATCTGTTGATAAGGAATATGGCCTGCATTAGACAGCATAGAACCTAAGAAGCAAGAAGGGGAAATAATTTCCTTTTATGTCATCTCAGGCCCAGCAGGAGTTTTTTCTCTCTCTTCCACTAGCCCTGTATCCCCTCCCACAAGTCCTTTGATCATAATCTGTGGGCCTTCAAACATTTTTGACTTGACTTTAGTGTACTTTTCTGCATACCATAAAAAAACATACATCCAAAATTGTCAATTAAGATTCCTATAAAAATGTAATTACAATTACAATTAAAGTATATTTAAACTAATAATATGAGTGTTAATAAATATAAAAATATCTTGTATCAGTATATCAAATTAGCAAGTCTCATGTTTTACAACTGGATTTTTTTACTATGTGTAATTTTTATATGACTTTTTTAAAATTTTGTCAGCTAACAGTACATAGATGTCAACTGTACAGTACATAGATGTCAAATATATATATATATAGTATCCGGCAGTGCCCGCACTCAATCCAAGACGAAGCCAGAGGTGCACGATCAAATATGTAGTAGTATATGAATAGAAGATCAGCACACTCTGTGTAGTTTGGTGAAAAAACGTGTCGATTTATTCACACACTTTGGATAAGATGTAAAAGTGTGTGAATAAATTGACACGTTTTTTCACCAAACTACACAGAGAGGCTCATTTATCAACACTGGGCAAATTTGCCCATGGGCAGTTACCCAAGGCAACCAATCAAATTGTCTCATTTGTCAGTCTCCTTGCAGCTGGCTTTAAAAAGCTAATCACTGATTGGTTGCTATTGGTAACTGCCCATGGGCAAATTTGCCCAGTGTTGATAAATGAGCCCCACTGTGTTCTGATCTTCTATTCATATATGTACCGAATCCACTATTTGGGGTTCAGCCGAATCCCCGAATCCTTGGTGAAAGATTCGGCCGAATACCGAACCGAATCCAAATCCTAATTTGCATATGCAAATTAGGGTCTGGAAAGGAAAAAGAGGAAAAAATTCTTCTTTTGTGACAAAAAGTCACATGATTTCCCTCCCCTACTTTACATATGCAAATTAGGATTTGGATTCGGTTCGGCCAGGCACAAGGATTCGGCCAAATCCGAATCCTGCTGAAAAAGGCAGAATCCTGGTCAAATCCCCAACCGAATGCTGGATTCGGTGCATCCCTAATATCTATCTATCTATCTATCTATCTATCTATCTATCTATATATATATATATATATATATATATATATATATATACATATATATATACATATATCTATATCTATATATATATATCTATATATATATACAATATCAAAACAGGGGGGTTGTGGGAGCACTCTAAAGGCTTTAAAGTATATATATAAGTATAATAAATGCTATTGCATATGTACCCAAATAGGGGTTATTTTGTTACAAAGTTATGATCATAAAATTGATAAACCACCATACCACGTCAAGGTATTTTTAGCCAGGAGCTGTGGCATAGCTTCAGTGGTTGTAGCACCCCATACCCCCCCTTTAAACTAGTGGTGATCCTATGCTTTTAAAATTGGGCGTTTGTTTTGGGAATATCTCTCCTTTAAAAGCCTGATTGCTGGCTGGGGAGGATTTAGCCTTCAGTGAAAAAACAGCGTTCAACGGACATTGATTACAGGTAATGCTAAAATGCACATAAAATATAAAACAAGTTAGGGACCGCCATTCGGGGTTTACCTTGACGTGGTATGGTGGCTTATCAATTTTATGATCATAACTTTGTAACAAAATAACCCCTGTTTTGGGTACATATGCAATAGCATTTATTATACTTATATATATACTTTAAAGCCTTTAGAGTGCTCCCACAACCCCCCTGTTTTGATATTCTATATATATATATATATATATATATATATATATATATATATATATATATATATATATATATATATATATATATATATACAGTATATTTGGGATTCGAATAATGAACAGCACTCCAATAATGCTCAAAAGTTACATCACCATGTTTTACACCATTGTTTCACATGGCTTGAGAAAGAGCCTTTTTGGCCCGAAACGTCGCTGTTATAAATGTGCACATTTATGGTGATGTAACTGTTTTACTATTTATTGGCAAGGGCTGTTCATTATTCGAATCCCATATATTATGGAGGACTGACCGGAGACCTCAAGGGACGTGCACCGCAACATAACTACATAAGCGTGAGTGCTGTTACTAGTGTCTATAATTTATATATATATATACATATATATATATATATATATATATATATATATATACACATATATATATATATATATATATATATATATATATATATATATATATCCCCCTTTCATTTGAACTATTGACTTGATGTAATTGCTGTCCTGAGTGCTGTCAATCCCTGCATTTTGTCTACATACTTCTCAGACTAGCACCCAGGTTTCTGCATACTAATGGTTGTGCATTCCATTCTGTTTGATTATATATATCCCTACATATATTATGAGTGCAATAAGTACCTCATTTTTGTATATTGATTCCTTTTATTGGAAAAAGTTGCTGAGGAAAAAATTTCCACAAAAACACCCACTTGCAATGCATTTTTCAAATTGTCACAGTTTTAAGCATTTTCCCATGGATTTTCTCATTTCTCAGCGAAGCAGGACAAATTCACTTGTCACTAATAATGATGTATACTTATTTCAGGAGTCAGGGTACTTGAAGACACCGGTATGGTTTACAATCCACATAGATTAAGAATCAAACGAAAGATGACAGTTGGTATGATTAGAGCTTTTGTGAACTGTGTGGATCACCATTTAGGATGTCTGATCCCTCAAAATATGAATTTATAAAATAGTTATGCAATGCCATATAACTTGCAGATATTTGCTTCCAACAAAAGTTAAATGCATTTTAAAAGAAAAAATAGTGCTTCATTTTAATTATTAAGTAACCTGACACCAGTAACCAGATTGAATATTTTACTTATGTGAGTGAAACTAAAAAAAAGACCTACTGTATTCCTAGATCTCAAGGACAGAACTTGGATGCAGGTGAATAGCTATAGGTGGCTTAACTTGAAAATAAAGACCAGTCACAGTGATTGCAGTTAATGGTAATTTATATCAAAGGACAACAGGGCATCTTATAAGTCAAAAAGTCTAATGAAATGAGCTTCAGCCCCTGCTTTACCTATAGCAGAGGCCCCACCTAACTGCCTGTCTTATAGTTTAAGCAGGAATATCCTCAGGAAATAACTAACATACAGATGAAATTTATGCATTTACCTCAAATTAAAGTGCTACTCCTTCCTGGGTCCAGTGATGTTGCACAGGACTTGGCTTCTAGATACACGGTTTGGGCCCCCAAGCTCCTCAGGTGTACTCTCCTCCAGCCAAATTTTAGTTATTTACATAATCACTTGTAGACTTTAGCCCCACTTTAATTTAATCTTAGGCAGTTGGCAGATAACAACCTGGTAAAACCCAGTGAGGGTTGTGGGCCCATCATCTCTCTTAATTCATAGGGTGTCACTGGACACTGAAGGCGGTTGAGTACAGTTAGATCTTACCCATTATATAATAAATCAAAATGACTTACAATGTGTTTCACAAATCTTTACTGTTTTGAGAATTTTCCCACGGTTTTGCTATTTTTTCAGTGAAGCAGGACAGATGGACTCATTCACTGCATACTTATTTCAAGAATCATTTGAATACACAGGTATGGCTTTTGCTCAACTTACTCAGGAAAAATTCTATACAAACATTAGGTCATTCCCCACCGAAAACCTGGCAACTTTTTTATTTTTTAAAAAATGTAATTGTTAAAAGAGACAAAATCATTGCACAGTTCTATCAGCCCTTAACACTGTAAATTAATAACAGTGTAAGTTGGCTGTTAACCCAGCATTTACCTTCAAAGGCAATGATCTGAGGGCTCCTGATCCTGGTCAGTCCTGAATATTTCATTTTTACTGAACTGACCAGACCCAGGGGGCCTGAAATCATTGTTTATTGAAAGAGGTAAAAAATTGTCTGTGCTAATTAAGTAACAACTCATAACACAGACACAACCCAAAGCAGAAAGCAATAAAAGATTACTGAGGAGGATAGCACTGAACTAGCATACTGTATATGTTGTCATTTAAAATATTAATTTATTACTGTTCTACATTTATTCCCTTAAAAAGTAAATGTAAGATCTTAAAGGACACCCTGTGTGACAACTCAGGAAGGAAGTTAATAGGAATGAAGAGGAAAACATTTAAAAAATATAAATACTATCAACAAGAGTTGTAAAACAGCAATGAGGAAGGCAAAGATAAAAATGAGCAACTGATTGTAGCAGAGGCTAAGAATAATCCCTCAATTTTTATATCATATTGTATATATATATATATATATATATATATATATATATATATATATATATATATATATATATATATATAATATTAGTAAACCGATAATATCTGTGGGGGGTAAGTTATTTAAAAGTGTTAAGAGATCACATTTCTCATTATTTTATGGAGAATGGTATCATGAGAAGTAATCAGAATTGATAGGTCATGTCAGGCAAATTTGATAGCTTTTTATGATATATCAATATATCTATCTATTTCTCTCTGACAATTTGAAAAAAAGATTTGATTGCCTCCAGTATATTTCAAAGAAAGAACTACAAAGTAGAGCAAATAAATTCATGTTCTTACTTCTACCATTTTTGTGAATGACTCTTGAATGCCAAAATTTGAGTCAATAAATTAAAGACATTTCATAATATACTTTGGTATCATGTTCAATCATGATTTTTAAGAAACCACCATAAGATAGACACCACATAAAGAAGACACATTTTATTGTTACATAAAATGATGTTTGACAGCATATCTTGATTTGATTTTGTGACTGATCAACATTAAATGCAGTTGAAATTAATAAATGTTTCTTTTCAAAAAATGTTAAATTTTTATTATAATGTATTATCACCGACAAGTTTTATACTTGTGTGATATCTATGTTAACACAGATTTTATGATTATGATATGGTTAATTGCTGATTTGTGAGGATTCCCTTTATTTAATACAAGTGTACTATGAATAGAGAAAAATAAATAGAAGGCCAAAACATATGACTCTCCTTAGTGAGAAATCCTTTTTGGATAAAGAGAGGGAGGCTGCGTTTTCACTGTTGAATGTAAATTCCTTTGAAGTGGAACTAATCATTTAAAGGATAGTTTACGTTGTCCTAACAACCCAGTTGAATTGAAAAGGCTCTCTTTTTGTTAAAGATATGTTTTCTTTCTTTCAGTCAACTGATGATGATACCCCTTTCACACTCTGTCCTCCCGTATCATAAATCTTAACTCATTGCTACCAAAATCTCACTTTAAGATGCCAATGGCCCAGCGGGTGAATAACTTCTAGAGACAGTTAGAAGAGAGAGAAAAAGTCAGGATAGGCTGAGAGGGAAGAAAAGGGAATGGGGACATCTTACTGTGGAAGAACAGAAAAGCAGAATTGATTAGATATTTAGAACAAGAACCCAGACTCATGACCTTCTATATTTTTTGATTAGAGTTTATATTCCACAAAACCTTGAGTTGCTTGATATAAGCAAAAATAGTTACAAGGTGCCCTCCAATCAGAACATGTGAAATATACTGAATTGTATATCCATTCATGTAATATAAATGTCAAAGTCTAGTAATCTATGCATTAACCCTTAGCAACTGATCATCAGTTAGCTTTTACAGTATGGTGAAGCATGATTAATGATAGCCAACATCTGAACGGGTGCTGTGGATTACTAGATGGGGCAATAATATGAAAAAACGGTGCTCCAGAATAAAATGTAAATGACTCACTAAATAGTGAATGTGGCCCGGGTGCACCAGCCCCAGACCCACAGCTTTAGGGAGCGGTACGGCAAAGGATATAAAGAGGAAGCAGGGCACTCAAGCAGATCCACAGGACCAGCGAAAATTAATTAAAAAATATATTTTTATTGTACAAAGTTAAAATTGTATATTTGAGCCTATGATTAAGCGCCCCAAGTGGGTGCGAAACGCGAAAGGCAGACGGAGATGCAAATATACAATTTTAACTTGGTACAATAAAAATATATATTTTAATTAATTTTCTATGGTCCTGTGGATCCATTTGAATGCCGGTCAGTCCTGCTTCCTCTTTATATCCTTTACTAGATAGGGCAAACCTTGCTTAGTCTCTAAATGAGTGTCATTGTAAAACGACAAGATAAAGAAAAACGCAATCTCAAACCTAATGGGTATATAGGTGAGTTTAAGAGACCACTTGTTGTATGTCACAGTTTATAGTGTCACTCCCTGCCTGAAAGTATTTCCCAATATTAAACAAACAGTCTCTGGGTAGGATGAGTTTCCAGTATCAGGTTGGTTTTTCTGCTTCTTCCTTTTCAAGTTACTGTAAGTTTTTCAAGTTATTACTATTTTTCTTTTATATTGCAGAGCCATTTTTATCTACACAATGTTAATCTTTTTCTCAAAACATTAAGATGCACATAATACAGTTAGAAAAAAACATAAGAGGAAACATAAGAACCTAAGTAATATCGCAAACTAAAGCTCCTTCAGCAATGCTTACCATTGTGCCACCAATAGCAATAACATATCTCAAATCTAAAATGTCTAAAAATAAAACCCTCTGACTAAGTAACAAGTTATCACTTTCACTTGAAATCTGTGGGACTGGCGACCCATTGGAAGTATAATGTTGTAGGTGAGGAGGCCCAAGCTAAAGGACAAATAGTCTGAGATTTCCAGTGAGTGTTAATTTACTGCCTTGGCTATTCATGGCATTAACAGTCCCAACTATAATTTAATGTTTCAATAATCATTATGACCTAAGTTGGTCTGACCAGATGTTGGTTGAGACCACAAGTCTTACGAGATATGGAAAATGGTGGTCAAGGGAATACCCCCCCTTATTTAACAGATACCAAACCCTAATCCACAGTTTAGATGGATTCCCTTCACATGCATTATACCTCAAAATTCTCACCATCAGAAAGAATCTTGAAATTAAAACCTCCTTGAGCATTAAACAAATATTATTGCAGTTTACATTATAGAAAACATTACTTTAATAAACAAGTGTCTGATAGCGTGCTCACTTTACCTTACACTCACATCTTACTTAAAACTGCCCCTTTTCTTATGTAGTTTTCTCTCTTATACACCTAAATTTACCTAAAAGCACTGTTCCTCTCAGCCGGGAGGAAGAAAACCAGAGCTCCACTTGACCGTTCCCCACTAGCTGTCTCCCTGTGTCATATGTCATTACATCAATTCATAAGGCACATCCTGGGTGGAAAAAACCTTTATGTGTTTCACGCTCTTGCTCTTAAATATAAAGTCAAGTTTTATTAGTATTAACTTATTTGTTATCAGATTTTGGTTTTAATCTATGGAAAATCTTGAATGTTAGTGGAAAAGAAACGATCTGTAACTGACTGCCATGGAACTAACAGAAACTCATTTATATAAAAACATTTAGGAACAATATTAAATTACAAACATGATTGCAAAATTTTTAGGTAGTAGCTGTAAAGACCAGTAGACTCTCATAATGTATAAAAAGGCATTGATGCAGAAGTATACCCATGTATAAATTATTGCTTAGACCACATTTTGAATCTTATGTGCAGTTTTGGGCACCCGCATGCGAGGGAGAGGGATTATCTAAAGGAGATTAAGGGGCTGATTCACTAACTTCGAGTGAAGGATTCAAAGTAAAAAAACTTCGAATTTCGAAGTGTTTTTTGGGCTACTTCGACCATCGAATGGGCTACTACGACCTTCGAATCGAACTATTCGAACTAAAAATCGTTCGACCATTCGACCATTCGATAGTCGAAGTACTGTCTCTTTAAGAAAAAACTTCGACCCCCTAGTTCGCCATCTAAAAGCTACCGAACTCAGTGTTAGCCTATGGGGAAGGTCCCCATAGGCTTGGCTAACTTTTTTTGATCGAAGGATATTCCTTCGATCGTTGGATTAAAATCCTTCGATTCGAAGGATTTTATCGTTCGATCGCACTATTTGCACTAAAATCCTTCGACTTCGATATTCGAAGTCGAAGGATTTTAATTCCCAGTCGAATATCGAGGGTTAATTAACCCTCGATATTCGACCCTTTTTGAATCGGCCCCCCAATGTTTTCATGTTTTACATAATTAGCTGCATAGATGGTATTACTGTTAAAACAGTTATATTATCTAGGGTATACACATCCAGTGGAATATAACTTAGTAATGATATAGATATTTAAGATATAGATATTTATTTTCTAGTAACAAATGTTTTAATGTTACAAACTAACGAAACTCCTCCATCATATATAAAATCCTGGGAGCAGGAATTACGGCAAATTTTAGACCCAAAAGCATGGGAGAAGATGTGGGAAGGAACAAGTAAATGTTCTATCAATTTAGGTTAAGTCGAAACTTCTTATAAGGTCCTTGCCCGATGGTACTTGACCCCCTCCCGTCTACATAAAATGTTTCCTTCCCAATCTTCGGTTTGTTTCAGGAATTGTGGAAGAGAAGGGGTGATGACTCATATATGGTGGCAGTGCCCTTTAGTACAGAGGTTTTGGTCAAGAGTTTATGGTATAATTGAATCTATTACCCAGATCAACCTTCGGAAAGACCCTTGGATAGCCTTATTTAATAATTGGATACCCAATATTAATGGTAATTCTAGAAAACTGATCACATTTATTTTCACAGCAGCCAAACAATTAATTGCTAAATCTTGGAGTCGACAACTCTCAATACCAAAATTAAAATAATGGCTATAATGATAAATGAAAAATTGACCTCCTTTTTACAAACATGGCAACCTTGGGCTCCTCGGGCCATCAGCTCTGGTCTTAGTTTATCCTCTCTTTCCGCATAGGGTTGATAACCTTTCTTAATCTTTATTCATTTGCTTGTAAGGCTAAGGCAAAACTGGTTCGCACAAAGATTTATTATTTCATACTATCTGTTGAAGTCTGTTACTTAGTAGGTAAGGGCTACATAATAAAATAATAATAAAAAAATTAAAAAGAAAATTGGGCAACAAGTTTGTTTTAAATTTGTAAGTTTATTATGTTTGTATGAAAAAATGTTAACATAATTTTTTCATTTTTAGTTTTTCTCTTATGTTAATCCTTTTTGTGTACAATATGAAAATGTCAGAAAGAGTTTATTACAGTGTCTGTAACAAAAATGACAACTCTAATAAAAAAAAAAAAATATATATATATATATATATATATATATATATATATATATATATATATATATATATATATAAAAAGTTATTTATATCAAAAGCCTGACATCCTAAAACTCCAACAGAAACTAAAAATGGATACAAAAATTATATTAATTGTACAGTTAATTTTGCTGTCGTTTCGCAACATAAATATGTATTTCTTCTCATTCTTGCTACAGTAAAATCCACACAAGATGTTAATTTATCTGGTAGTTTTAAAGATATTTATTTGTATGAAAGATATGATAAGTGGAAGATACCTTTTTGTACTGTGTAGCTATGTTAGTCTGGAATATTTAGTGTGACACATACAAGACTAACTGTCTGCTTGTACAGGTGGATTATTGTTTTCATCACCTTGAGAATTTTCTGATTGCTGGCATATTGTTGTTATTAACGCTAATTCACTAAAATCCTAAAAACGCTGGCAAAGTTGCGCTAGCGTTACTGCGGCAAGCAAAGCGAAGTTGCGCTAGTGTTGGCTAATTTTCATACGACGGGAAGTTAAAGTTGAATGGAAGTATATGTTGCAGCAAATACATTACACTACACAAGCCCAGGGAACCTTAATAATATAAAATAAAGTTGTTGCCCTACACATGAGCCCAGTGTATAGTCTATGTGCCATATGTTAGGAAATGTAGGGGGGAAGCCAGGTACCCCAGAAAAAATTTACGATCTTTTGCAGCCAGCGTTTTTTGGGAGTTAGAAAATTTTTCAACTATTGTTTGAGGAAGTCCTTTCTACTCTATTGCACTTCACCTGGTCTGAGATGGCGAAGGCAAGTCTGGCGCAGGAGGTAACGTTCAGTAAAATCCACATCTTAGTGAATTTGCGAAGTAATGCTCTTTCACCAGGCGTAAGAGTGCAAAGTACCACTAGAGTCTATCTCCTTCACTAGCAAAGTTACACCAGTGACCATTAGTAAATCGTCAAAGTACCAAAATGACGTCACACTGGCGAATTTTCTCCAGCGTTAGTCACTTCGTCCTTTAGTAAATTTGCCTCCTACAGTCTATATATTTTATCCTATCAGATTTTTTTTATTCTTAAAAGAATAACTGAGATTTAGTTGATAGCTACAAAATCTCAAAACACTAATTTACCCTTAAAAAATTTTTTTTTAAGATTTTGAAGACGTATGGTAACGTCTTGTTTTCTAAAGTTTGCTTAGTACAGTATAGAAGGTAAAAGAAATAACAAAAAAGGATAACTTGTGCTCACTACTAAATTATAAATTGTTAATCAGGGTGCAATGAGGCTATGACCACTAAAATTCAAACAGAAAAAGAGAACAAGAGGTCGCACTCACCTATAATCAATATGATAAGGACATTAAGACATTTTGTGTATTAAGGTCCTAAAAATGTCCTCCCCTTAAAACAAAACAGGGATTGTTTGTCAATATATTCTAGCTGGTCAAAGTCATCCCTGGTCTGGCCAGTCCTACTCTCATTTTAACCAGATTCATGAAAAATTATATTACATCATTAAAAACATTTGACAGGGACTAGGCAACTTGCTTTTCAAGCTTAAAACTTCCAGATGGTTGGCCTTTTTATTTGTAATTAATTTTGGGTACATACAGAGTGATGTAGGGTACATTATTTTTTCTGTTATATTTTAAAATGTATTAGACATAAAGAGAATAAGTTTCGAGGTCTAGGGATAAAAAACACAAACACAGGAGACTATGGGCAATATTTATCAAAGAGTGATGTTAGAGATCACCACAGTCCTCTACAAAGAAATAATAGCTCTCTCCATTAATTTCTATGGTATTTTTAAAGGCGTATTTATGAAAGGGTGAAAGTGACAGTTCACCATTTAATAAATACACTTTAAAAATGCCATATAAATGAATGGAGAGAGGCGGTATTTCACGCTAGTGGATTTTGCTGTCTCTAACTTCACTCTTTGATAAATATACCTCAAAGTGTGAAATTCCTGCATATAAGTACAAGTTACCCCTTTGAACAAAAATACAGGAGAAATGTTACCTTTCCAGCTATCTTTGCACTCTTACAATTATCAAATGGATAGGTGATCCCAGAGAGCCAGTCCCCTTGAAAATAGTGATTCCCATATTAGCCTCTGCATGGTTCTTGTTTTAATTCCATTAAACAAAACAGAATGAATATACACACATAATAATGAATATACAGTAGTATATATTATTTTTTTTAAACATTTGAAAGAGTTATCAGTTTGTCACGGTGTGGTTGCTTTGCAAATTGTTTATGCCTGTTCTCATGCACTCTTAAATGCTTCTGCTACTGCACTCCCTGATAACATCTATGCAAGCATGAATAAACACAATTATATATATAATTTTCATTCAGCATTGTTCATCTAGGCACATTTAACAACGGTACCGTTATCAATATTATTGCAGTCAGGCATATTATTCTTAAATGCTTTTATCTTCTGTCCTGTTTTCTTTTCATAGATGTCCTGCTTGATGTATATACTCCAAGGATAACTTTTTTGCTATTGTTTAAACAAACAAGAGGTGATTTTGATGTATTGCTGGCTGGATATGGTGCTGTCCATGGCATGTCTTTTTCCATATAAATATTTCATAAATATTTTATAATCAAAATAATAAGTATTTTAATTATCATTTAGTTGCTGTTAAACTTACTGTACTTGGCAATTCTTTTTCCAGATAGGGTTTCTGTGCTCAGCTGTGTGGAGGAGTTAAAGGAATATTTTTGACTCTGAGAGTGATGGTGATGAGGCTTAAGTAATGAGAAGCTTTTGATATGAAAAAAGAAATTTGAAAGAAGTTTGCATTTTGGCAGAAGTACAGCAAGAACAGTTCTCAAGCTTCCTTCCTGTGGAGATCTTTCAAGCAGGCTGCATTAAACCTTTTATGACATATTTCAAATGATCATTGTGAAGGGTAATTCAACCTGAACATGTCTTGTATGTATTCTTTATCACTTATTATTTCATTGTTTGAAGTTTGCAAATATAAAGAGGAAGCAATGTGTGATATGCTTTTATCTACAACAAACACGTATACACCTTGTGTGTGCAGATTTTCAAATTTGCATGAATACAGAAAGTTCTCTTAATGATACTCTTCCTTTATAAATTATTCTTTTTTCAAAGGAAAGCAAATTGGCCATGTAGCACGAGAAAATTACCAATTCAATAATTTCTGCACATGTATATTTATTTTGAAAGGAGTTAACCTTTTTTCCACTTTTATCCAAATAGACTTCTGTCTATTTATGGGCATGTAAATACAGGACAATCAGACAAGTAAAAATTTGCATTATGGATGAACGTGGGGGCAAAACAAAGGCATTTTTAGACAATTCAGTTCTATATTAATATTTTACTAATTAATATTTTACAAAATTAATAAGTTAAATGGTGGCAGCAGTTACCAGGACTTTAAATTTCGCTAAAAAAGAAACATCTGTAGCCTGTGGTTTTCTAGAAATAAATGAATAGATTACAGGGTGAAGTGGAGCGTTAAGGTTAGATTACATCCGCAATAATAAATCTAAAGTTTGTCCATTTAGCAGATATTTCATGGAATCAAACAATTCCTTAATTCTCCATTTCTGGAATTTGGAAAAAGGGAGTGTGTGCTTTTTCCTGCCCAGAAAAAATGTTTACTTTTGTTTCTAGTCAAAGCAATATGGCATTTATGGAATTCTAGTTCCTATTTTTTTTCTTGGTAGTATAGTTGACTATACATACATACATACATAGTCCAATTTTAGCTGCAAACTCTACCCCTCCAAATTGAATCAGTAGCTTAGTGGACAGTATATAGAGACTGAACAACCAATCAATAACAATATCTGACTACTATAGGATGGATATCACTTATTTCATTGATGATGACCATCCTGATGGCCTGCTTTGGTCCATATTGGCCCATTTTAACACAGGGGCAAAATAAGCAGATCAAGCCTATCCCTATTAAAATGTGGATTTGATGCCAGGATTAAGTAGTATGAAAACAATGGTAAATATAAATGAGGCTGTTTATGGGGAATAACCTTAATCCATATGCCACAACAAGCATTTAACTAATAATAATATAGTCACACTGTTTATAAATAGTGAATAAAAAAGTCTATTTATAAAGAGGCTGCAAAGAGCGAATTTTTAAGCAGCTTGCCCAATTTTATGAAGGTGATAACTGGCTTTCCCAAACTTTCCCAGTACCTGTAGCCCCTTGCACCTTGGTAAAATTTTAGCTTAATGCTAGCACACACACAGAATATAAAAAGAGTTCTGGCAATATGCATTCCTGCTGTACTAGGCACAGTTAAGCAAATGCATTTCTCAAGGTTAGCATGAGAAATCCATTATTAGCAGCTTAGAAACAGCAAAGGCTACTGCTGTTGTTATTAGTAACTAGTAATTTTGGGAAAGGATTTATTTTCATGCTGAATAACATGCTTCGTAAACATATAATCAATGTTATTTTTTTAGGTTTGCAGATCTAATATTGTTTTCCTTAGAAGCACATCATATTATCCCCATATCTCAACCTATATTGCCACCCCAGACACTGCTCTTCCAAATCTATTTTTTACACTGTAGAATTATTAATAGACAATTATTATGCATTAGAGACACCAGGGAAATTCAATTCACCTCAGTAGGAAGCTTTGAAAAGCTGTTTTGCTGCCAAAATACCTCAAAGTACTTTCCCAGATAAGCCAACATAATTTTCAGTTAAACAAACTAATTTGGAAGATCCTGATGCATGTACACATGCACACAAATCATTCAATCGCCTCAAATTATTATTATGTACATAGAAGAGTGTTAATATACATCCTTAACATTAAGGGGCAGATTTATCAAGGGTCAAATTTCGAAGTAATGGTAATTTTGTTAAAAAAGACAAATCAAAATTGAAGTTTTTTTTTTTGGGTGAATAGATCCGTTTTCAATCATATTCGAATCGTACTAACAGCGCTTTCAATTGAAGTTTTTCCAACCTTTAGATTCAGCAGGTTTTAGATGGCAAATGGTTGAAGATGAATTTTTAAAGAGACTATACATGATAAATTCCAATATTCAAATTTTCTAATTTTTTTCAAATTTGAATCAATTTTGGACTATCCCTAGTCGAAGTACACAAAAATTAGCTCTCAATTCGAATTTTTTGAATTTTCACTTCTACCTTTGATAAATCTGCCCGTAAATGAATATTGTGTTTGTAGCGAAGGACCAATTTTTATCTATGTTTACGACAACACCCTCACATAAACAGACTTTCATATCAGAAGTTATGGAGGAATTTAAAAACTGTACCACTTTCATATCTAGATGTGGGAAGGGGTAAATTTATTAAAGGTCACTTGTTTTTGCCACGAAAAATTAGAGTTTTCAAGGGTATTTTTCAGTCAAAACGAAAATTTTAAAAAAAATTTGAATTATTTTGAGATTTATTATACCCCGAAGCTGGAAACAGCTAGAATCCAAAAATGCACCATCTAAAACCTGTCGATGTCATGTAGACATTAATGGCAGAGGTCCCTTGAACCATTTGAAGATGTTAATAGCCTTTGAATTTTTTTCTGCCGAAAACTCAATCAATTCGAGTATTATACTACTACAGGTACGGAATCCATAAAGTTTTGTGAAAAATTTGTGAAAAGATCTGTTATCTGAAAAACCCCAGGTCCCGAGCATTCTGGATAACAAGTCCCATACCTGTACTACTATTACTACTACTAATAATACATTTAATACAAAATAAAAACTTTGTCTTGTGTAGATCATCCCTTTTGTATTTTGTTGCATTAACAAATAAATTGTCTATTCTTTATTATGTATTTGTATGTTAGGTAGGAATGTTAGCAAAAGATAATGTATATTAATAAAACATACTTCTGCATGTGTTATGTGTTGAAGAGTTTTCATTTACAAAGCATAAATCTATTCTACACCTACTGCAAATAATATGTACATGCAGGGGGCTTTCAATCAAGCTAGGTTTTTGTTTGATGTACAAAGCATATATATAGAATATAATATAATTAAAATGGGAGGAAATGTCTGTATTGATATTTCAGAGGCACCATTATGAGTTTTTTTTTTGAAGCTCACCAGAAATGCTGTTGTCTTCAGCAACATCTGTGATTGACCCTTTTCCATGCAACATCTAGTAAAACCTACCTTCCCTATTTGCCACAAAGGAGTCAACAGGGAGCCTTTTTTCTTGGTCAATTTAAGGAGTTTAATAAGAACTTCATTACATCAATTACTTGGTGAACACATCACAATTTATTTGCAATTAGTATCAAAACGTCTTATTTTTTTGCTAATATAATAGAGCAGATGTAGACACAGAAGGAACAATGTGCATCCGTGAAACATGACTCTTCAGACATATTAAATCACAGAAATGAAGCTCACAAATGCCAAAGAGAGAGGTTATACAGCGCTGCGGTAACCTGCAGCTGCTGAAACAGACGCATTATCATTCCATTTATAGGAAAATCTTTAACTAATTATTTGGGATGAAATGATGGGTTCCTTTAATAAGGAGAGTTCCAGTATTTCAAAGCACTGCAAAATCTACAGATAAAACTTACATTTACAATTGGCTCTTTTGAAATGTGCCCATTTGATGTTGATTTTATGCCTAAATAGAAAGGGATAGTTAACTTTTAAGTATTTTAAATAGTATTTTGAATAGTCTATTAACGTTAAAGGGGAATTGTGGCAAATGGGTGCTCACATACAATACACATACAATATATGGCAAAGCCTTCACACCTTAACAACATTTTTATTTACATTCTGCACCAAATTGTTTTGCTGCAGTAGAAGAAATTATTTAGTAACATTACCGTAGAAGAATTACTGTACATGGAGATTAATCTTCTCAGCAGATGCCAAGTACCATATATCATGCCATATGTTCATGCGCATATTAGTGTAATAAGCTGAGTGAAAAATAAATACTTAGAGGGACATTTATCAAGGGTCTATTTCGAATTCATGTGCGTTTTTTAAAACTCCCATAAACTCCAATGAACTCAAAATTCAACCAATTGAAACTTATCAAAAAAATAGAATTTTTAAAAGTCGGGTGAATAGAATTGACCCAAAAACTCGAATCGAATTTGAATTGAATTTGATTTGAATTTAAAAAACTTAGGGGCAAATTCATCAAGGGTCGAATTTCGAGGGGTTAAATCCCTCGAAATTCGACTGGGGAATAGAATCGAACAGAATCGAATAGGCAATTCGGCCGAATTTACGTGCTGGCTAATAGTCGAATTGGCGAATATTCGCCAGGCGAATAGGCGCTCGATCGAATATTCGCTCGAAGGATTTTCATTCGATCGAATGCCTTTTTATTCGATCAAAAACTTGGAAAACAAGCCTATGGGACTTTCCCATAGGCTTTTAAAGCAATTCGGTAGGTTTTAGGTGGCGAAGTAGGCAGTCGAAGTATTTTTAAAAGAGACAGTACTTCGACTATCGAATGGCGAATAGTCGCAGCATTTTTGCGCTCGATCTATTCGAATCATTCTACTCAGGCGAATTTACGCCAATTAGAAAATCGTGGAGCACAAAAATTCGAAGTTTTTTTACTTCGAATCCTTCACTCGAAGTTAGTGAATCGGCCCCCTAATTTGAGTTTTTTTTCCAAAAATAACTTGAATGTCAGGAAGGCTGCAAACAACTCCAAATTGATCCATGTACGTCTCCCATTAACTTAAACAGCAATTTGGCAGGTCTTAGGTGGCGAATAGTGTAATTTGAGTTCTTAAAGGGCCAGAGTATGATAAATCTCAACAATCGAATTTGAATATTTTGAAAAAATTTAATCGAATTTGATTAACTCCCTAGTTGAATTTAGTAAAAATCTGCCCCTTAACCAACAGATAGTTTATATCATATTAAGTGACCTACTAAATAATCTTTCAAAATTGTCACATACATATTAGTAAATATTACCCTTTTACCTTTCTCTTGAGCCACTATTTAGTGATGGTCTGTGTGTTCCCTCACCTGACAGGAAATAATGCAGTTCTAACTGTCAGAGTAAAAAGTGCGGGAGTAAAAGTCTCAGCTCTGAGCATGTGTGTGTGTCCTTGGTTTGGGCACAGTGAGTCATACAAGCCAGGGGCAGCCTTCAGTACTTATAATGTATTATATACTTATATATGCTGGAAATGTTTGTTTTTTTGCCTGGCTTTTTCCTAGGCAAAACCTGCTTATATTCCATAATGAAAGAAAATATAAGTCTAAGTGACTTTCCAATATACACTGTACATTGATAAAAAAAAAATACAGTGACTTAAAAGTTATTTGTTAATGCAATTGCAACTAAAATAAATATTTGTTTGTCCCTTTCTGTTTTAGTGGTTCCTGCTCTCCTCCAACCAAGGCTCCATTTGTCTTCTGTAGCAATATACTTACTTATAACACATTAAACATTTCAATAAAAATATAATGAAAATTTGCTTAGAATTCAAATGAATTCCCTTATGAAAGTGTTTCTTTTATTTTTCTTACATACACACTGATACACTATAAAAATGGGCAATCTGTTTACCACTGGTGGACTGATCACTAAATACTACACAAAAGCTGTTTGCTGATATGCATAAAGCAAATATTATTCATACAAATTAAAAAATGTTCTCACTGTACACATTATGTATTACTGTACTGTAATTTGAAACTAAAAATCATTTAAACCATACTGAACAACATTTCTTTCATTATATCTACTTTGTATCCTTGCCTTTACTGGGATTTATCCCTCAACAGTATGCCTTCTGGTTTTAGTTTTTCTTCTCTGTCCTACACAGCAGGTTGCTGGTTTATGGATCTGTAATTTTTGTTCTGTCTATATAAATCTACTTTAACCTGCTTTGGATTGCTCTGTAGTATGTTTTTCCAGAAACCTCTGCCTTTTATAATCCCTATCTTGTAGTGATGAGCAAAACTGCTGAAAAATTAGTGAAATGCAAAAAATTCGCAAAACATATTGAAGTCAATAGGCAAATTTTTGCACACACACGTTTTTTTCTCACTCCAATACATTAAAGTCAATGGCCATTTTTTATTGCAGTGACTTTTTTGTCCCTGCAACTTTTTGTCCAAATGGGCATTTTAAGTTATTTCTCACTCAAAACTTTTTTTGTCGCTGTGATTTTTTTTTTCAGCCCACAAGACTTCAGTGGAAGACTGAGTTCGATTTTTAGAGAATCATCCCTATATCAGTATTTAAATACAGCAATGTCTACCAGTCAGCTGATTTGATTTTAACATGCCTTGTTTGGCCCAGCATACTCATGCTTGGGTATATATGGTTATAGTCCTACACCATCCGCTCCATGGAAAACAGAGGCCTGAAAAATTATTACAGTTGTTTTCACCCACATAAAAAGTCTAAAATAAATACAATAACAGAGACTGATAATATACACACAGAAGTAGATGTATTTTTCACTTATGTTTTTCTCCTCTTTGATTACAGTTTGCTCTGTTAAGTTGTGCAGTTCATATTCTAACCTACACTGATGTGCTACAAATTGGTCTTAGTCCCAGCTAAATTATGTTACCCATGGACACAAAGCAAAACAGGGTTGATATGGAGACTACTGTGAAAGGTGTAAAGTAATGCATGTGCTTATGAGAGCTACCACTCCACATCTGAACTCACCTCTACATTTAATGTGCCTCATTCATGAGTTGAATATTTGAAAGGCTTAACTGAATCTTTTAAAATATTAAATTGTATCTACTTGTAATGGAGAGGCTACATTTCACCCTTAAACAAATTTTAACCCCTTTTACGCATCTCAACTATTTGCATTTAAAACAGACAGATAATCGAATGAGATTTGCCTGACAGCAGTAAAGTGCACTTTAAGCAAATTGAAACAAGCAAATGTCCTTTCTGTAAATGTAAAAATAATAACTATATTTACAGAGCACTTTTCTGTCATTGTGCCTACATTTGTTCAAACTACAGAAAAAATTATTTTTGTAGCATAAACAAAATGCAGAATAAAAACACAGAGATTATCACTGATACATATAGATTTTTTACCATAGTATCAGTATCAACAATGTTTGATATCAAAAAAAGAAAAACTTTTCAGGGATAAACTATGGTAAGCCTATTATTACATAATTACTATACACGGCAGCCAATGTTTTAATGGAAACCACAGGCTTTGGTGCAACTTGAGCTGACCCCATGTCATGCAAAAGTTCTTCCTGTCATTGAAGACAGATCTGCATCTACAGACTTTTGCAGCAGCACAAAATACTTGACTTGAACTGTGGCCAAAGACCACCAGTACTGACTAAATTCTGACTAAATACTTTTTTATGAAATATAAAGGATGAATTTATGAATTTTCAGATGCCTTAACCTTAGATTTACATATATACGTTCCACTAAGTTTAGCAAAGGGTTATCGAGGTTGGAGGCAAGATCCCTATAACTACCTGTATAAGGTATCATGAGAAGGGTATTTTGACAGTTTTTTTGGATGCTACCAAGAATTCTTTTTGAATTTCTTCAAAAATCTGTCTTTTAAGAAAGGTAGAGGAATAGAAAGAACTGTAATAATCTCCGAGGAAGGAGTTGGTTTGTATTTTTAGAAGAAAAAAGTATTTGATGTGGAAAAGATCAAGGCTTTATTACAATCTCAATAAGAATATCTTCCTTAGGTCTGGAGGCCAATTGCCAATTGTATAGGGTGGCATAAAGATTGCTATTGGTTAGTGACTGTGGTGATGTGTGCATTTTGAGTGTGCAGGGATCAGAAAGGGTACCATTTGTTCCCAGCACTTTATGAATTTGGATCCTTTTTTGATATATTTCTGGGCAGAGGTCTTGAGGACATTGAGTTACCTGACTGTCAGCCTTCCAGGTCTATGAACTGCAGTTTTGACTTAATCTCAAGAATTTGATCAAGGATTGCATTAGAAATTAGGCAGATGACTCCAGAACTTTGGTAAGCTAGGAAAAATCAGAGAATTTTTGGGGTTTTGAAAAGTGAACCAAGCATTGCACTTAAAACCCTCTGCACAGCCCAAGAGCAGAACAGATTTTTGGGAGACTTTTTGCTTAAGGTAATGGTGCTAAGGTAAAATGTAAGAAGTTATGTGCTGGCTTCTCAAAGGTTCAGTAACGGAAGGTATAAAAGTTGACCTCTAGTATTCTCTGATGTTATGGAATCCATTAAAGAGGCGAATACATTCCCTGTAAGAGAAAGAAAAAGATGTTAGACATGTTTTGCCCTATGGTTTTATTTGGTGTCATCATTCTGAAGTTTAATTTTGGAAATCCAAGTACAGATTATTTGTGGAAAATCAATGTCAGAACATGGGTATCGCTTTCTATATAAAGTTGGTTACCAGGTAACAGAGTGGGCAAAATTAAACCCATCTAGTCCAGGCTCAGAAGTAATCATGAAAAATAGTAAAATGTTATAATGTGATAATGCCTAGTTCTTTCAAGTAAAATGTATTTTTATGTCTGCCTTCCTTTATGTTAAATTTGTTTGTAACATTGTTTTTTTTTCCATCAGTTTAATAGCATAGCAATATTTAGAAACATGAATACTTTGTCCACACCATAAAGTGTACTTTTCCACTTTATCTAATTCAAAGTCAATACAAATAGTAGAAAGTGCCTATTTGTTAAAAATGTATAAGAATTGGCATTTTATTTAATGGTTAGCAACAATGGAAAGTGTATCTAAAACCCTTTTCCTCTTGCACCAAATATTGGCCAACAAAATGGGTACCATGTTTTGGTGGAGAATGCTCAATATATGCTAGCTAGCTATACAATTTAAATGTATACAGTTTAGGAATTGAATTTCAACTCCATCTTTAATCAAACCAAATTTCATCACACACATATACACAGTTGCAGGGGCTGAGACAAGCCCTGAGGACATCATTGCTGATGGCAGCCTTATGCAGCTAGCTGCTTTGTGGTTTGAAATGAACCATTCACGCATATGATCGCATATCTGCAGGCTCCAAGCACGCAAGGCAGATACATTTGGCTGGTACTTCCCAGATGACCAGCAGCATGGATTTGCAAATCATTATGTCACCAGCAAAAAGCAAACTCTACTCTCAATGACACATATTTAAACAAAAAATGTGAATTCAGCAATTGGTCAGTACTTTACCAGGCACAAACTGTGTAATAATAAAAAGATGCAAGTGCTGATATTCAGAAACAGATATACTTCTCTTTTGCCTCTTTTTACACACAATCTTATTTACCCAACAGGAGGATACAAAAGTGCTGCTATGATTAAAAGGGAAACTCTACCCATAAACATTGCAGGTCTATATAAACATTTATTACATATTTTGGCACTATTTTATATTAATAAAGACTTTTCATGAAAAATATATTTTTCTAATAGGTATGTGCCACTGAATAACCACAGTGAAACATTGGCATTTTGAATTCTAAAGAATCTTTGGCACTTACACTGTAAGTTCTGCGGCACAGGGACCTCCTTCCTTAGGCTTGTGTGGTACCACTCAATCGCTGTATATTTATACTATTTATATTACGTATGATATTATATTGATTATAATGTGCATCCTTCCTGTGTGTACTTTTCAACATTGTAAAATTGTAAAGCACTGGGTATCCTAATAGCACTTTATAAATAAGGTTATACTAATATACCTACAGTACATACAGCAAACACTGTGCTTACACACAAACCAACACTATGCATACAAACTAGGTTAAATTAGTCAATCAATGGACAGAACTATAGGGCTCATTTACAAGCACAAGTGCAGTCTGCAAAGTGCAATATCAAGTACAAGTCACCATGTTATTTATCCACAATGCAACACTATTTCCTATATTATAAAATGATTAAACCAGCCACTAGCTTATAAAACACCTGCTTGTATAAGTAGGGTAGCAACATGAGGGTAAATCACAAAATGGTTCTTTATAATTGACTGCAATCCATTTGGCTTTCAAGAAAGGTGATTAAGGCAAATTAAACATTGCTCATTGTTGCTATAGTAATATTTTAATGTGCAGTAATGCTCATTTCCATATCATATTACTTCCATTTTCATGAACTAGCAGCATACTAAAAATTTCTCTCTCGTGTAAACAACATAGGCCGCAACATAGTCCCAACTGTCCCACATCTTATAGCATAGAAAGTGCCTTACAGTGCCATTTTCTCTGGTTCCCTAGTTATATTGTTTTGCTGTTTTTACATTATATATGCAATTTACCATATATTATTGGTTGTGTACTATAATTTTTGTATGTTCATTTTTATCATGCCACTACTACATTCAACATTTTCTAAATTTTACTTCTAATTTGTGATGTATCATCATGGAGGTCATTGGCTGATTATCTCACAAGCCCATTGAATGGACAGAACAGAAAGGTTCTTCTTGCCATCATTGCTTTCTCCACGTTCTCTTCTTCTGCTCCTTATTTCCCTTTCACCTCTTTATCTTCTGTTTTCCATTCTCTCAAACCATACTTTTCTCTTTCTTATTTCTCTTTCTTATTATTTTCTTATTTATACTCTTCCCTTTAAATGTTTCTCATTGTTATAGCCTACTCAGCTGTATTCTGTTTTATGATCCTCTTTTCTCTACTTAGGTACTGGAGGAGTCTGGCTTATTCCTTGTTGCTCCCCCCTCCCTCTCGTAGTACTTTCCTGCATGGAGGATTTCAGTGATAAAAATCCCCTTCCTGGCCATTTTTAGAAGTGTATTTATCAATGGGTGAAAGGTAGAGTTTACCATTTGATAAGTGTGCTTCTAACAATCCTATAGGAATTAATACAAAGTGGTAGAATTTTAGTGTGCTGAGCTCTTTCACACTTTGATAAATCTGCCCATAAGTGGTGTAAAATAATAGCATAAAAATAAAATACACACTTTGATAAATTCATCATTTGTTTTTACATAGATTTTTAAACCGTTTTCCCTGCATACGTCATTTTACACAGCATAATAAATAAGTCTCACTCAGAATGTATCTGTGTTCCTGTTTAAAGACAGCAAAAGTCCCTTCATGCTCTATTTGGAGGACAAGTTTATTTTTAACAAATTGCCAGCAAGCTGTGTCCCTGAGTTTCATTGTGCATAGGAATTAGCAAATAGAGCAGAAAAGAATTCCCAAAAATCTAAGAAAAGACCCAGGACTCAAAGATGTAAATTCCAAGCTTTACACAGTTCATTCATATTCATGCCCCCACTTCCTATTGTGAACACATTTTAGACAGTCTCTCGATTCTTCTTAAACTATTATCAAAAATAGTAATACCTTGTTCTTCCTTTGATAAACAGTGCTAGGTGTGTCTGTGTAATTGTCTGTTATACTAGCCCCTTCAGCTTGAAATCCTATATCAATGTTATTTTTAAGGAAGAAGTAAAGACAAAGTATAAAATATGTTGCAGTAACTATGCTGATGGTAATTATAAAATGTGAATCGGCTTGGGTCATGTGATGTTTTCCTGTGAGGTATATAATATGCAAGTTATACTATCATGTTACGTAATCATATATTATTACAATGTTAGTTTTACACAAAAAAAGTTAAGAGCCCTTTGGAAAGGGTTAAGCCCTTAAAAATGGCATCCATGTGACAGAGAATGACAAAGGAGAACCTAAAGCCATTTTTTTCATTTATTTAATTGGATTTACAAAACTTACCTCTTTACTGTGTTTATTCTTCCACTGTACAGCAACAAAAAAGCTTAATAGAAATGTGTATGAATTTAGCCTTTCTAGTTAAGATGAAAATAAATTACATATTGCTTATTATGTGTTGGCTATTGGAATATAAGTAGATATAGAGTTCTGTTCACCCTTAGATCATGATTCCTGCAATCTGCTTTAATCTGTTTTTTTAATGTATGTCTAGCTATTAAAAGAAATTGTTGTCTTTCCTATCCGAATAAGCCCATTATAAAACCAGCTGTCACTTCTTAGAGAGTAATATAACAGAAGAAAAAGATGTTGGCAACTCTGCCATTTAATCCCAGTGTACTCATTCAAAGCATATACTGTACATACCCCAGTATATCTCATTAATAAGGATTTGATTATTTTTATTCCAGGTGTAGATGAACACATCATTAAAAAGCATAATAAGAACAGAGTGAAGAGAGGGAACATATTACTCCAAGCATAGCAAGCCCAACCTCTTGAGTCCCATTTTGCATATGCAATCACATCACAAGAAATACACATGCTGCGCACAATGGGATAAAATCAAGTGAAAGACAGCGAGAGACAGAGTAAATGAGAGATAGCGAGGAAAACCAACCTTGGATCTATCCAAAGATCTTCCTTTACAGCAAACATCAGCTTCATAGCATACAATGGAAAAAATATCCCTGCATTCCTGTAATTTATCAGTGACCACGCACATTCTGTATGTGAATTCTGTCCCCAGCCTTATAGCTGCAATGTAAATAGGGAGATTTATTCAGTCAGCACTGCTAGGTTACAGATCACGCCTTTTTTTATTTCTTATTTCTTATTTTTTTTCCTCTTCACACAAACCTGAATCCACAGGGGTCTAATCCTCCAAAAGCAGACATTTCAGACTGAAAGAGCGAAGCTCCATTAATTAGAAAGTGCACCAGTTGTAGCCAAATGCCACTATATTAGTATGCAAAGCCTGCAGTCAGTTAATCTCTACAAATCGTTTGTTTCCTTAATTGCCCTCTAAGGGCAAAAGTGGAGGGAAAAAAACAGCAGAACAGAATAATATTGTTGTGGAGTTGCAGCAAACTTCAGCTTTAACAAACAAACCATATAATATGTCATTTAAAGGTAATCTAAATTTATTATATTAGGGTTGATCATGTGTGGATCTGCTGGAGGTAAACATATGTTTACTGTTGTACATTGCACATGCAGCAAAGAGAGCACTGTATAATATTTATTTGTCACCAACTCTCCAAACTCCAAAACAAATAGAACAATCCAGCAGCAGTGATAGAGCATATGAAACTGCAGTTCAGATGTCCTGACAAATATGCCTGCTGCATTTTACAGTAATGAAATGTATTCTATGCCATAAAATATACAGATAGAGTGCTATCGACCACTTTTTTTTCTTGCTTCCATTCCCTTTTTCATGTAGCATTTTCATTGTATTTATTGTCATGTTTTTATCTACTTTTCAGTTCCTTTTCCCCCTTCCCAGTATCTGTCTGCATCCTTCTGTTTTCACACTACACTTCATTTACATTTCCCAATCTTGAAACATACCTTTCCCCATTATCCCCTTACCCTTATGACCCCCATAGGTTTGTTTGGTCATACTTTTAAATACTGGCTACTACAATTCTTAACTGCTATTCATTTATTAGGTATACAACAAGATTAAAGAGCAATGCAAGCCTATGACTACAAATATAATATGTGCAAATGAGAATAATATTGGACCAACATTTCATTCTGATAACCCAGCAACCCAGAACCTAAAATGAATAACAGAAATAAACAGCAATATCCTGTGAATGAGTTGGTTTACCAACTATTCAAAGACTGGGAAATGTATCTGAAATGTTGGCAGTGATTTGCAAAATGTTCCATAAAAATCTTCTTTAGATGGCCAAAATCCCTACCAAAGGTGTAAATACCGGCAAGCAGGGAGATAAGACTGCACCTGGCCCACTGAAGTCACTGCAGCATGCTACATGGAAGCCCGAAGGTAAGATCGTGTGTGATAATGTGTGTACCGCCGGGAGCGGATTGGGGAGGGGGGAAATGGTTGCAGTTTTTGCACTCGGACCCATGGTCCCCTAGCTTTGCCACTGCCAAGGGCATTAGAAAATATTTGCCTGAATCGCCAAGAGAAGAGCCCTTATGTTGACATTTTTTAAATTGTACTATTACATTGTAAGCAGGGCCCTCTGGTCCCATTTTTATTCTGTAAACCGTGTTTGTTAAATTATTTTAAGACCCCTGTTTGTTATGAATTAATGTAAAGCACTGTGTAACTTGATGGTGCTATATAAATAAATGATGATGATGATTGTTTTCTAGCAAGAACTAGAAATTTTAAAAGAGGTTTTTGAGAATGTCAAGTTTTCTATTGAGCCAACAAAGGGTATTGTATGTTGTAATAAAGCTGCCCTGTAATGCCCATATTGGTACATTTAGGTAAAAATTTATAATCATCTCAATAAATAGGAATTGAGTGACACTGGGGAAATGATCATAAGTTTAAATACATGTTGCAGCTATCATTGGTCTTCCCCCACAGCACAGATATTGGTGGAGAACACACATACAGAGAGTAATCTCTACTAATTCCATAGGAATGAATGCTAATTCCTTGTAATTCAAAAATGTATTTAAAGAATTCAGTTTATGTTGAAGAATATAATATAGAAGCACCTTAATCTCTGGTGGGAAAGGTTGCAATCATAGATCAGTACTGTCTGCAGTATTTTTCAGTATTGTTTTGCATTACCGTGATCTGATGCTGGGTATAACATGCTGCAAGTGTAAGATTACTGTCCCTGTAAGATTAATCATGTGTGTTGAGCCCTCCCACTCCTGACACTCCCCGTTGTGTTATAGCTCAGCTTCTCTTTCCCTGGGTGTATAATTTCAATAGTGACTGCCACCGAAGACAAAGATGGGGTTAAGAGATAGGAATGAGGAAGAAGAAAGAAAAGTGCAGAAAATTAGCAGCGGGAGGACTTCTAAAAGGGAAAAGCTTACAGCTGCTCTGCCTGAGGATGAAAAAGTATCGCATTGTGGGTAATACAAAATAAGCAAAGGCATCTAGAATGTCCAGCTGGCAAAGATGTTCATTTTTTAATATGGAGATAAAAAAACCTGAATGAATCAAATAAGCTCTTATTATCAATAAAAGGTTTTTGAAGCAATGCTCCTTTCCATAACAACTTTATTATAATGCTTATCATTTTGGCTAACACTGAGAAATTGTTCCCCTTTGCACCACTTTTTCATTGTACTATAATAAAAGGTTTGTGCCTATTTTCAGACTACTTTGCATTTTTCTGAAGTGCTGAACTGCAGACAAATGGGCAGCCATAGCTTTTATTGTTTGATTTGGTCTTGGCAAAATGGGGTGATCATAAAAAATTTCTTCAATTTAAGCTTTCAATTTTTGGTTCAATCATGGGGAAACTGGGTAATTTTTGAAATTTGACCAATTCCCTCTTTTTTTGTATGCTTGCAGCTATTTTGTTCTTTAGCAGAGTTATTCGGCAGGAACAATGGCCAAACTTCCATGGAAATGTAGCCCTCCCACACACACTTTAATGGTGGTCTTATGCCTTTAAAAACAGGTGTTGATCTGTGCGGTCTCTCTCCTTTAAAAGCTGCAAGGGGAGGACTAAGCCTCTGAACCCATTGCTTTGGTCTCAGAAGTCTCTCCTGATAAAAGCTAATGGCAATGGGGGATCAAACCTGACTAAGACCTATTCCATGGTCAGGAGACACTTATCCCAAGAAATGCTACCATGGAAGTGCCAGCCTTTGAATACTATGATCAGAGGTAAATAGTTAAGGACCACCATATGGAGTTTACCTTGACGTGGTATGGTGACTTACCAATTTTATAATAATAACTTTGTAACTAAAACCGCTGGATTTGTAATTATATGCATGTGTATAGAGTCTAAATGACTATTGAAACGGGACCAGGGACTGTACATTGGTCAATACCTTTTTTAGTATGATTGCATCCAAGTGTGACTATGGAGAAGTGCAAAGAGCATCTTTGGAATGATGAATGGCATCAATGTGCGTCCATTTCTGTATACATAGTATACATACATCCAAAATACAATAAACGCTGGTTAATATGTATAAAAGAGAGTTTTTATACACACACATATGCTAATAAAAGTTCTCCTTTGTGTAACAGGTATATGTGTAATCTAATATAAACTTGATTATTTCAGAAACAATGCAACATTTTTAATTGATTGTATTAAGAAAGTTTCTTGCTTCAGTTTGAGGAAGACTATATTCAATTTTCATTTTCGTGATACCCCTTTAAATCAGTAAGTATGATCAATGAAGTGTCAGAGCAAAGGAAATATGAAAGCCATACAGCAAAGGTGTTGAAAAAGCTTAACATCCAGGAGGTAAGTACAGTATATAACAGCGAATGCAATATACAAGCCAAATGGCGTGCACCTCAAATAAGGAAAGTGAAAGAGATGAGCAGGTAGAGGAGCTTAAAATGTGCAGCGGGAGAGAGCAGGAATCCTGCTACACAAATTTTAGGGATGGCCCCTACCTCATCCCATTTGAATTGGATTTTACACTGTGTACTGTGGTGTTTATTTAGCTGTTAATGCTTGGTGTTTTTCATTGCCCTGTTTAATACAAAGTTCTATAATTATTCTCCTATATGTCTGCCATTAAGTAACAACACAGTTCTGGCTATTTGCAGTTATTACCCTCCCTAAATTCAATAATAAAGTTTTGGAATGTCTACTACATACCGTAGGTGAGAGTTGAAAGCAAAGTATATATGAAATAATAGTTTTACTACTTTGTTGCAACAAGAGCAACATGTAAATAATTTTTTAGTTAGTATTCAGCCACCTGCAGCAAATAATAATAAGCCTACAAAACTGACATGCATTTGGGTTATTTTGCAGCCTATTATCGTGCTGTTTTTTATTAAAATATACATTGCTCAGTTTTAAGTATATCTATAAAAGGACCTTGCAGACTTAAGGGGGAATGTAATAAAAGTCGCAAAGAGCCAAACAATTTAG
This sequence comes from Xenopus laevis, assembly GCF_017654675.1. NCBI lineage: Eukaryota > Metazoa > Chordata > Amphibia > Anura > Pipidae > Xenopus > Xenopus laevis. The sequence continues at coordinate 61,421,461 of NC_054385.1, read as the reverse complement.
ACACAAATAAGAACTAAAATTTGCATTTCGTAATGTAATACTCTTCTCTAAACTGTTATTACATTGCAAAATGTACTTGCGCATTGTGAATTTTAAGTGAGCATTGCGAATTTTACATTTGAAAATTTGTTCACAAAAAGGCATAACTTTTCGTACTGCGAATATTTTTTCCGTTACCGACTTTAATTATATTCCCTCATTAGAATCCAAGAATTATAACAAGAATGTTTTCAGTTTTCTGTTTAATCCTAATAAGGTCCTTTTAAGGTGCATTGGTGTGAACAATGAGGGTGTTGTCCTTTCAGAGATAGTTTGTATATGTCTCTTAGAACATGTGCCAAAGAGAACAAGAGTGCAAGTATGCCAGTATGTTGGAATTAAAAGCATTTTTACAGTCATTTATACAGTCATAGGCAGTTTGCAAAGTACAAAAACTGAACTTTACACAATGACTTTCCCTCTTGCAGAATTGCCCAGGCCTTGTCTTTATGTTTTGGATGCATGCCCAGGGTCAGACTGGGCCAGGGGCTGCATCCCAGGTCTTCTCCCAACTCTGAAATTTGCTCCCCATGCCTGATTGTGGCCGCAAGTAGGAAGTAAAAGGTATGCGTCATATGTGTGTGGGTGGTTGGCAGTAGGTTGTTACTTAGTGTCTGGAGTGGAGCCCCTGAGGTGGCAGCCCTGGTGAGCCTGAGCACCCCAGTCCAACACTTGACATACCACAACAGAGCGTGCAGGGCCTGTGCTACCTTCATGTAGAAGAGAATGGTAGTTGTCCTAGGTAAGTAATTGTAATGGGAACCTTGTGAGGTGAACAGCACGAGGACGAGGAGTTCAAGTCAGGCAGCAGAAGTCGTAATCAGATAATCAGTCAAAAGGTCAAAATGAGGAAGTCAAAAATATGGAAAAACGCTTGAGCAGGAACAGATAAACTGAAGCCTAGCTTGGGCAATTTAAAATGGTGAATTAGGCTTTTATCGGGAAGTTTTGGCGCCAAACTTTGAATTTGGCGCTGATTAGTGACGTCATGACGCCCAGCCAGCATCAGTAGAATCAACCAGGAATTGCGCGCCTGCGCACATGAAGAGAGGCGCACCGGGAGGTGAGTAAATGATTAATTCTCCTGGCGTGTCTTACAGTAATAGTTTCAATTTGAGTTTTTTACATTTTTTAAATGATTTTGAGAATTGTTAGACCCATTGAAAATAATGAGTATGAATTTGGTGCATTCAAATTGAAATTTGCATTCACTTTCTGTAATATAATAAACAATAATCTATTGTATTTTTCTCTTCACTACAATTTAACTAGACTTCCACCTATAAATATGAAGAAGAAACCTTAGAAGGCAAGAAACTGTGGAAGGAATACTGCAGAAAGTGAGAATAGTGTAAGAGTAATTTAGTGATCTAACTGATAATCACCTACATGCCATCCCTGGTACTCCCTGGTAAATGCAATAGTTATCAGTTGAATATTGCAACTCCTTTGCAACCTGCATCCACCGCAAAACAACCATTTTATTCCTTTACTTTGCTTTAAAACTAAATCAGGACAGTGAAGAATAGTAAACCAATTTTTTTCTCTCTTTTTCTTCTAAGGACCTAAATGAACATATTTAGATTATTATTGTTATTAGTAGTATTTACACAATATGCACTTGTTCCTTTTAGAATACAATTCCTTTATATGTACTTCGGAAACCCTGACTTCATCCTCAGGACTCTAGTAAAAATACATAAACATATCACCACTGATGAAATCCAATAGACAAATTCTCATGGTAAGAAGACAGGTTAAGGTCACACCCAAAAGTTAATATAGCAGAGAAGAAATAGTTCAGGAACAAAAATATCCAGACTTTTTTGTGCAATTTTTTTGTTTTTTGTTAATTAACAAACAGGGTTATTTATAACAGTGTAATGGCAGGCAGATGTCCCTAAAGTTGTTTCTTGACATTGTGATCTGCTCTGGATGAGCCCAGGGTCATGTCAGGGTTTTCGTCCCATAATCCGGAAAAGTTGAGTTTTCACAGTGAAAATTCAATAAAGAGCATCAATAGTATGATATGAATTGACATTCGATTTTGTTGCAACGTTTTGTCGCTTTAATTTTTTAGAGAAAAATTATTGATAAATGAGTTCAATTTATGGAAGGGTTTTTGGTCAATTGGGTAAGAATGTCAAAGCAGCATTATATGCTGTTTATATGACAAGTGGTGTCGCAGGCACCTGCCTCTGTTTAGTGATGGTTTTTCCATTTTGGCATAAATGGCCTCTTTCACACCTCTTTCAAACCTCTTTTGACATTCTAACCCCAGCAGTTTCAGCAGTGGAACCACATATCCATGGATTTCATTATCAAACTACCGCCCTCTAGAGGAAACACTGTTATTTGGGTATTTTAGTAAAATGTTCCATTTCATTCCCCTTCCCACCTTCCTAAATGCTAAAATACTTGCTTAAAGGAACGGCAACACTAAAAAATGTAAGCTAAAAAATCAATTCTTCCCACACTAATATTAGAACTACCCTGCATTAAGTTTAATAATATCAATTATTTATTTAAGAAATACTGTTTGAAAACACTGCTTCCTGTCTACTGAAAAACTGCGATAGGGCGACTCATTCTGCAGATCGGTGCTCCACATCTTTCCTCTAACAAGACTTCTGCCAAAACCGGAAGTTAAGCGATTGTGTGTATTCCTACGCATCAGTGCCCTAAATGTGTCTCTTTGCCCACCGGTTTATTCTACCACACCAGTGATGTCTGCTATCACCCAACATTTGATGTTACTGTTCGCCTTTCAAGTAAATTCCAAATACTCAGCTTGGTAGACTCAGCGGCCACTGGATTATCCAGTGCAGATCACGATGTCAAGAAAGAACTTTAGAGATATCTGCCATAGACTTCTATGACAGGTTTGAGATAGCGTATTTTTGGATTTGGATTTTTAGCAGCTTTGGGTTATGATAAATTTCTCAAAATGCATTAAAGTCAATGGGCATTTTTTCTTATGGCGACTTTTTGTCCAAATGCATTAAAGTCAATGGGTGTTTTTTTTTACGGTGACTTTTTTTGTCCAAATGCATTAAAGTCAATGGGCATTTTTTTGGTATGGTGACTTTTTTTATCCAAATGCATTAAAGTCAATGGGCATTTTTTTTCTTATGGCGACTTTTTTTGTCCTAATGCATAAATGTCAATATGCGTTTTTTCTTATGAAGACCCTTTTGTCCAAATACAAAAATTCGCACATGGTGAAATTCAGAATTGTGCCATGAATCCATGCAGTTTGTTCAAATTTATTTCAAATACACCAATGTATCAACGTTTCGGGGGGATTTAACCTCCCTTCATCCTGATTAAATCCCATGTCTTTTTTTTTTTATCAAAACAAAAAGATGGCGAAATTCTACCAAGGCTTCAAATCATTTTTTGCTTATGGTGAAATTGTGAATTTTGCACAAAACTGTAACAGGTGAAAAAGGTATGCTCATTCCTTCTAATATTGCCATGAGCAATGCCAAACATCAACTGGAATGGTGTAAATGTCACTGCCATTGGACTCTGGACCAGAAGAAATACATTCTCTGAAATGATAAATATAATTTCACCATCTGGCAGTCTAACAGAAATGTCTGGGGTTGCCAGATGCCAGGAGAACACTACCTGCATGAATACATAGTGCTCACAGTAAAGTTGTGTGGAGCTAGTGTTCATGGTTTGGGCAAAGGACCCTGGTTATACTGAAAAGAAACAAGTCTATAGCATACGATGACATTCTTGTTAATTGTGTATTTCCTACTTTGTAGCAGCAATTTGAGGAAGTTTTTTTCTTGTTTCAGCATAATAATGTCCAATGCGCAAAATGAGGGCCAAACAGAATTAGTTTGCTGACATGGGACCTTGACTGGTATTCACAGAGCCCTGACCTCAACCCAACTAAACACCTGTGGGATGAATTGAGCACTGACTGTGAGCCAGGGCTCAATTCCCAAAATTACTGGTCTAATGCACTTGTGGTTGAATGGAAGTAAATCCCAACAAAAAAGTCACAAAATCTAGCAGAAAGTCCTGATTAGTAGATGCTGTTTAAGCAGCAAAGATAGAACAAGCCATAGTAATACCCTTGATATGGGAAGGATATGATGATGGATATGCAGGTGTCAATATATTTTTAGCCATGTAGTGTACTTTTTAATCCAAGTAAATACTGTATGCTCTGTCCAGATACAGTATCTATGTGGTATGTATTTATTATTTTGTACAGCAGAATGCATGTAATTATAATTGCCTTACAAAAGGAAAAAATATGAATGAGGAGCATTTATGCATTTATTGTTAGTTAGTTATTAGTATAATTATTTATCATTAGTATTTCTGCCATACATTTTAAATCAGTAAACAAACAAAAATTGCAGTTGTAGAACCCTTCAATACAGGGTTATACCTTCTTGCACTGATGACATTTCTAAACAGGTGCAGTTTGTATGCTCAATTGTGTGTTTAATAAACCGCATGTGCCAAAACCAATTAAACAATTGTTTATGCATGTGAGAACAGCCCTAGGTATAGTAATAATTTGCTCAGTAAAAAAGTAAAATCTTAAGACATATCTTTGCTCTCTGTGTTTTTTTGTGAAATAAACCTTATATTTGTTATGCATAATCATTATTCATATTTTTGCATTATACCTTTTATGCTATTTTATATAACTTTCCCATAATTCTTTCATTATGATGCTCAGATTATGACATAATGATACTGAATACATTTCTATCAAAATTAAAATTAATAACCTTCAACCTATGTAGTTATACACATCAGCGATGGTTATGTAGCATAGAAAATTGGTAGATTTCTCCTTTCTCTCTCACCACTGTTATGCACATTTTATCTAGCATTATTAACCACAAGTAAATGTAAATCAACATTATTTTCTATGTATAGAGTAAGACATAAAAAGAATACATATAGATTCACAAAGAAATGTTAAACTGTTTCAGAACACCAAACAGCAAATACATAAAATATATATATAAAATATATATATATATATAATATTATTGTTCTCACTTTGGGATTAGAGAACTAAAATCAAACTGGTAATAGTTGGTAGGGACCACAAAATGTAGTTTTTGTCAGAAACATTCATGCATAAAACCTGAGACATGGGTGCTGGAGTAGCAAGATGTGTTGACAGCTGTCTCGATCCTTCTATGCGATATATCCAATCAATTTGACTGACGTTTATATGTGGTTCAAATCCTAGCACCTAAAACTATAGTTTTCTGCACTCCACTTGTGTTTCATGCCTTAGTATTTCTTTCCTGATGACTTGTGGGAATAACATTGAAGAAAATCTATTTGAAATAGATTCAACAGATGTATAAAAGTTCATTTTAATTAAGCGTTTTGTTTTCAAATATCAATTTACATTAGTTTCTATTCTTTTAACGAGTATAGAGAAGAAATATATATCTATATCTATATCTATATATATATATCTATATCTATCTATATATCTCTATATCTATAGTGAAAGTTGTGCTCACCACTAATTTTTAAAACAATTAGGCGGGGGTGCAATATATGGACAAACAATCCCTGTTTTGTTTAAAGGGTAAGGCATTTTTCAGTAGCAGTATGCACAAAATGTCTTTGTCTTAAATATATTGATAATGGGTTGAGTGCAGAGGACTCTTGTATTTGTCTATATATATATCTACATTCTTCAACAAAGATTGCTATGACTTTCAACACTGCTGCTTTTCTGGTGTTCTTATTTCTTTTGTAGTTAATGAATTCAGTTCAGTAAAAAATGATGAAAAAACTTACTTCTTGATAACATTTGTTTGTGACAGTTCTGACCATCTGCTTTTAAATGACTGCTTTACAAAAAAAAATGGGAACTTACTGTTATTTAATGTATTATTTGCAATCATAAAATGATAACTAGCCTGTAATCAAAGACAGAAAATCTGAATCTTTTACACTGCTTCTAAAATAAAAATTCCATGATTCTCAACCACCCACTCAATATATATATATATATATATATATATATATATATATATATATATATATATATATATATATATATATATATTTCTAATGATCATATAATAAATTCATGGGAAGAACAAAAATATTCATACCGGTACATTTGTCATATGAATTCTAATTTGCTGGTAGCAAATATCCATAGCTGATTATCTACATGGACTGAACGCATCTGCAAGCCAATTTTTCAAAGGAGTTTTTTTCGGAAATTGACAAAGAAAAAAGAGAATAGTCAGAGAAACACGGACAACAGTGGCTGAATTTCTTGGGTTACTACATTTAACCCCTTTGCAACCCATCTAGTTCCCCATCTTTATATTTCAGAGGATACTATTTTCAATGGGTTTATAAAATAAGGATGAATTTTACAGAAAATACAGAAACAAACAGTGGGAATATTATGTATTTTTATACAAACAGTAGCCACTGCTGAAAATAACTTTTTTGAAATGCATGTGTTTATGTATTTTATCAAGATGCTAAACAATTTTTAATTATCATTATTTACTTTAAAAATTTGATTTTAAAATTTACTTTAGTTTTAATGGTTTAATGGAAAACACTATCATAATGCAAATACAAATCAGCATATCCAGAGACATACCTCACCTTTTAACACATTTTTACTTTATTATTAAATTATTATTGAAAATATTCATTGACAATTACTGAATAAAATTATTCATTTGTATATAAAACAAAACACCTTCAAATTATTTTACTACTGAATAGTATGTATTTATATTTGATATAAATCTGATATTTTATATTTCCTACAAACAGTTAAATTACTTCAAACAAATCTTTATTGAAAGCTTAACCATAAGTTAGCTTTGAAGACTTAGTAACTTACCAACAATAACAGTAGCTATTCAGTCTATTTGAATATTTCTGCAGTCTATTTATTTTATTTTGGACACTAATCTGCAAACAGATATTTTCAATTTGGAATTTTGTGTAAATGTTTAGTCTGTCTATTAAGAGTGTTAAAATATCTATAATATTTTTATAAAAGAAGCCACAAACGAACAAACAAAATTTTGTTTACATTTTTCCACTGTGTTTATAGATTTCATATTATTTATATTGATTCTTGTTGAAGTTTTCAAAGGTTGTAACTAGTAATTTAAGGCAAATCATAAGCCACCCACAAGCTGATGGTATACTGAACTTTCAAAAATGATTGCTCTGCTATATAATGGTAGTGGATAAGGGTAACCAGTGTGCTAGTTGAGATTTCTAAGAGGAGGATATGCTCTAAGCTGAAAGTGTTAGTATATGGTGTATCATTTTCAAATGAGACAAAAAGTGCACTCTTTATTGCTTAAGATCCATAGAGCTAAGAAAAACTACAGAGGTTTTATTCTTATTAGAATTATAATTACAGTGAGATGAATGGGACCTAAGAATGAATAAAAGTTCCTACAGAGCAGTAAAATGTTCTTTTAATGGTTAAGGTTAGAGATCATTCTAAGTTAAGAAGGGTAAGAGCATGTTTGTTGTATCTAGAAGTAACTGTACTTCTATATATTGTGGTCTTCCCTGGGAAAGATATTGAACAAAGTGAATTGGATTTGTAAACGTACCTTTTAAACCTTCCTAACAGACTGAAAGTTTAACAGACTCAAATTATTTTTCAAAAGAACATGACTCTTCTGTACCATTTGATAAGGTTAAGACATTTAATGGAAAATGCCATATAATGAAAAAAATACACAGTTCAGTGTAATCAAAATGGCAAATCAGTCTTATATTACCTTTTTTTGTCATGCCATTTATCGTTTCTATTTTGTACTGAAATGAGGGGAATGCTGGCAAAGAAAATAAGAGTGAATTGTGTTTTTCTGATAAATTTTCACTAAAATGACAATTTGCATTGACATCACCTATTTACTAAAAGAGGAGCAACATACCTCGCTAGCGAATTTCCTTGTCACTGGAGAACTTTTGCTGCTTTTGGCCAGGCAAATTTTCTCGAACTATCTTAAACACTCAAATTTATCAAAGTGTAAAAATATGTTACCCCTTTCACCTAAATCTATTTTCTAGGTTCCCGCTGCCCTTTTTGGGGCATGCCTTGCATCAGCTCGCAGTTGACCTTGGTAAATAGTTTAATGAATACAGGGTTCTGCAGATAGCTTGAAAAAAAGCATTTGAGAAGCTGATTAGTGAAGGCAGTTTTGGCGATTTACCGAACCGTAAATATTGGTTACTCATTAATGTAGCCCGAAGAAAAGGCAACTTCCACCGAAACTCAAACTCTGGGCCCTTTAGGGGAATAACCCAAGCAATTTACTGCATGCGCCATAGAACAGCAACGTGGGGATGCCGGTAGCAGTCGCTCTTGAATGCAGCCTGAAGAAAATGCCACCAACAAGCCTGCATAAAAGAGAGGGTTCTGTACAGGCATAAAGAACCCTGAAAGGTCTGGGAAATCACTCGACTGGGATTTAACCCTGGACAGACAACAGCCGCTTTAGCCTCCACACCACAGAACCTAATCCTGCCAGGAGCAGTTCCAGATGACCATAATAACAAATTATCCCCTTGTGCCTCTGCATTGGCTGGCAGTGCAGGGAGACTATCTTCTGCCTAATAGAGTCAATATGAACTGGAGATACCTCCCTAAAGGAGGCCTCATGAATGGTTGAGTGGTTAGGGCACGTCCTCTGGTCCATAAGTTGTGAATTCGATTCCCACCTCTGCTAAAAAATCAGTGGCAATGTAGCGACAGTTGGTTGTGCTTCAGTGCCAGAAATCCATTGCCTGCCTTACTATTTGGCTGCCCCCCCCCTTTTTTTTTTTTTTTTTTACAATGGTTGCCCTTGTAAGCTATCCAGCAATCAAATTCAGGCCAAGGGTTCCCCATCTAGCCCTTACCTTGCCTGAAGTTGACCTTGGCAAATTACTTAATGAGGACAGTGTTTTGTACCAACCTTTAAAAAAAAAGGATTTGAGAAGCTGATTAGCAAAGGTCGGTTACTTGTTAATGTAGCCTGAGAAAAATGCAGTCTTGGCACTTTACTGAACTGTGAGGCATGGGGAAATATTGACAAAAAAGTACTCATCTTGATGAAAAAAATCAGAGATTTATTTAATTTCCAGACATCCATAAAAAAACTCATTTAACAGTTCAGAGACTTGCAAAGCAGACTGTTACCAAATAAAATAAACAAAAAACAACAAAAATTATATTTACAATATACAGCACCACTTGTTAGAACAAGCACTTACAATTTGTGCTGTACAAACCGCTACCCTGCTTTCACATCACTCAAGTCTTTTATAGGAGTCAGAACTCCCACCATGCACTGCAGCATCCCCTTTAAATTCCAGGAAGTACTGCTGAGGTGCAAGCCACCACACCAGGATGTATCACATGTAAAACTCTTAACTTTAAAGCTGCACTTGCAATAAGCTGTATTTTAAAATCCTTCACAATATAGCTAACACAAATGCATTTCATTTTCTATGCATATATGTACAGTGTAGCATTTATCTTACACATTTAACTGTAACACACAATACCAGTAAAGTTTTTAACACAAGCTAGTTAATTACATGCATGGTTCACAGGTGCTGACAGATTTAGAGTAAAGAAGGAAAAGTGCATTAGGTGGCCATCCTAATGGAGAAAAGGAAAAGTAACAGAAAAGAATACTATTCACCGAGCATAGTGTCAGTCCATGTGAATGCTTGCATTAACACCAGTGTGATAGTACACATTACAAACAGAATGAAGCAGTACCATTCACAGCTTCACACAAACCCTATGTTAATGTAGCTATGTAACCATGTAGACGTAGTTGCACAAAGTCTGATAGAGACTTCAGAATTGAAAACTGGCACGTAAGTAAATGTGCCCCATTACAAATAGTACTATTGTTTACATTGTGAAGCCATAATTACTAACGCAATATGGTATGTGAATAATAATGCTGTTGAATTTACAGCATACCCCAACAGATGCAGATATTATCATCCCTACTTGTTAGCACTCGTTTAACTAATAGAATCAAGTGCATATATTTCAGAAGAACATTTTATTCGTATTACTTGAATCCTGCGAAATTGATGTAGACAGTGTTTCTGGAGCAAACAGATCAGTTTTACTAGTGCAGGGCAACAGTGCAATATTTTCATTACTTTAAAACACTTTAATTTTTTTGTGTTAATGTTCCTTTGATCACTTTTTCAACTTGCCTACTTGCACAGTTTCCCTATCAATTTCCCAGTACTATGCTCATGTTCATTATAATCATCATCATAAATAATACACATCCTCTATACATGGAGGAAGTGTGCATCACATTTGGTCACAAAACATTTTGTGGCAGATTAATTAATGGTCGAACAGAAATTCAAATTCAAAATTTGAATTTTCAAGTTTTTTATGGTCAAAACTGTCAAATTCAATTTATTCAAATTCGATTCAAGTTTTTAAAAAATTTCAATTTGATTTTTGAAATTTATCATACTCTGGCCATTTAAGAACTCAAATTCGACTATTCGCCACCTAAAACCTGCCGAATTTCTGTTTAAGCCAATGGGAGACATTAGGGATCAATTTGGAGTTGTTTGCAGCCTTCCTGACATTCAAGTTTTTTTCAGAGAAAAAAACTTCAATCCAGTTTTTTTAAATTCGAGTTGAATTAGATTCAAATTAGATTCAAGTTTTCTGGGCCGATTCTATTCATCCGAATTTTACCAATTCAATTTTATTAATAAATTTAAATTGGTCGAATTTTTCAAGTTCATGGGAATTTATGGGAGTTTTAAAAAAACTCATGAATTAGAAATTCGACCCTTGATATATGTGCCTCTTATACATTACACTTCATTACACTTCTCAATTCTTAATAAATTATACAGATTTATCAAGGGTCGAAGTGAAAATTTGAATTTCAAAATTCAAATTTTTGAGTTTTTTTAGTGAAATTCAATTAGGGAATAGTTAAAATTCGATAATAATTTTTAAAAAAATCAAATAAAAGTTTTGAAATTTATCATGTCCAGGCCTTACAAGAATTTAAATTTGACTATTTGTCACCTTAAACCTTCCGAATTGCTGTTTTAGCCTATGGGGGACTTCCTGGGAAAACTCACATCAAATTCAAGTCTGCGGGTCGATCCCATTCACCAGAGTTTGAAAATTTAAAATTTTTTGATAAATTTTGATTGGTCATTTTTTCGTTCGAATTACGATTTAATGGGAGTTTCACGGGAGTTTATGGGAGTTTTTATAAACTCCCATGAACTCTAAATTTGACACTTGCAAAATCTACCCCTAAATAGTATTTCTGGGCCTAAATAAAGATGGTGTAAATATTTTGTGACCGATTATTTCCAATCTTTTAAACATTGTGGAGTTTATTTACTAAAACTCAAATTTATCTCATATTTTTATTAAACCAAGCTCGACCAAACTCCCATCCGAATTCAAAAAATTTGGGTTGAGAAAAGACTCGATAAAATCATGAAAAAACACAAATAGTACAATTTTGTTTTGGATTTTATGCCCAAATCGATTGATTTTGTTTTGGTTATTGCACGAAAACCCCAAAATATTGAATGAAACCCACCGCAGATAACAATAACTTCAAATTGTAAAAAGGACATCTGCTATTGACTTCTACATAACCTCAGCACATTTGAGATGGAGGATTTCCAGATTTTGACTTTTACCAGCTTCAGGGTATAATAAATCTTGAAAAATTTGAGGGTTTTTTTCCTGTAAAAATAAGAGTTTTTTTCCCATAAAACATAGACCAGAAAAAAAATCAAGGTTTAATAAATAACCCCCAATATGTCTCCTTTGGTACCTGCTGTTTACATGTACACCCCTAGTTGAATGACCCTTATCAGCAGTGGTAAACACAACATAGGGGCACACAAATTGCTTGAATGTGCCTGCAATACAAAGGTAAATATTTATTTGCAACCCAACATTCCACTATTTTTGCATGTCACCCCAGAATAAAAAGAGACGGATGAGCTCTTTCTGTCACAATTGTTAATATCGACGGCCCTGGCATTTGTTGTCTTGCAGGTGCGCAATCCAAACCCAAGGGGGCTACAGATAACAAGTGGAAGGTCAATGGAACATCATTTTTGTTTTCTCAGTGAATATTACAGTGCTTCAAAATGGACAACACTTCTGAATCTATTAATACCTTATAAATAAATGATAAGGTTAACCACCCAGCTGTGTTGGTTCTATGTATTTAATATTCAATAGTTACTTATAATCTGACTTTATTTTTATTGTGTGGACATCTTCTCAAATATATAACTATTGTTGTTCTTGTGCTATGTCTAACATAGCTTAAGTCTTCAAAAATGCAGTTAGAGGACATTTCATATGTCATGCTCAAAAATAAATGCCAATTAAAATGTAGACAGCACATGTACAGTATTTTTAAACTACATATAATATATAGCAAGAATCATCTATAAAATACAATATTTGCAAAAAAAATAATATATGTGTGTGTGTGAGAGCAGAGAGAGAGAGAGAAATGGTTAGAAATTGCCTATGTAGCTAAGCTAAGACCTGTCAAGGTCATGTAGAAGTCAATGGCAGATGATAAATGAGTTAATTTTCTGGACAATGGGAAAAAATCTGGTGGGCCATGCCAACCCAGACCCATTCCCTGACAGAAACTCTGGGAGTTCCCCCTGTTGATGTACACATAGGAAAGAAGTTAAAGTATACATGGCTTTAACCAAACACAGATTTGTATTAATGTATAGATTCCAAGCCAGACTGCTACATCCCTGTACCAAAACATTTCAGCACTTTCTGTTAAGTCACATATAAAATGGTTGTATTGGATGACTGTTAATAAGAACAGAGAAATATTGTATGTAAGAGTAAATAAATTCACGTCTTTTATTTCAGGGCTGTGCAGGTGGAGGCCAGTGTATTGTTTATTTAAGTTTTATTTACATAGAGACAACCAGTTTTATACAGCACTTATACAGAATTTATTTAATTCTTGTTAAATAAAATTCATTATTTATATAATAATTTACAGGTTTTTAATAGCAATCATGAAAGTCATCATGGAGCATTAAGTATGATAAGAGATTAAGGGGTTTGTCAAGGGTCACAATAAATTGCCACAGGATCAGATTTGTATTAAAGGCAGGTCACTTAACCTTAGGATAACTCTTCCTCCTAGATTTGACCACCGATGGATTATTCAGGCTCCAGCCCTGTCTTCTTTTCTGTTACATTATTATTTCGATCAAACAAAATTTTTAAAAAGCAGGTTACAAATAAATCTACTGGGAACTGCTTATTTAGTGAATCAATAAATGTGGCTGAGTTACATAGCTACATATGACCTACTCTCTAATAGACCCAGGGCATATTGTACAAAATCAACATTTCGGTCACATATTCAGACCTTTATCAAGATTATATACCCTGTGCATAAATTGTAATAGTTTTATCTCTCAGTGGTTCCTTCCACGTAGTCAAAATAGTACCCCCTAAAAAAAGGATGGTGACTCTAAATAATGAATACTAAAGCTGATCAAAATTAATTTTTTGTATACATTTATATACTTTTCCGGTTTCTTCTACATGTATAGGATCTATTATCCAGCATGCTTGGGATTTGGAGCTCTAAAATGGACTTTGTCGGAGATGGTCTTTCCATAATTTTTAGCTCTCTGGATAACGAACCCCATACCTGTATACTTCATACGATAAACGATAAACTGGACTTAATATTTAAACAAAAGCAGTAATGATAATGTAAACTTTAAGAAGAAGGGGTGAAAAATGTAAGGATGGATGGTTGGTATCCATCGCATGTCAAGCCAACAAATGCCACCCATTGAGCATTATATTTTGCAGAGACTGTACTTACACAAACATATTTATTAATGAACAGGATAATGATAAAATATGGTTCTCTGAAATACTACAGTATGAAACATATGTGGTTAGTAATTGTTTCATCCAGATAATTTTATCTTAAAATTAACAATACCCATAGTTAACCATTTAATTGTCAAAGCCCTGATAACTTTGAATAGGTATTAAAAGCAATTACAATGTGCAATGTCTTAGGAACAGTATTATTGTGGAACACGTCAGATCTTAATTTATAAACATTTATCCTTTGATAACTCTTAAATTCCCCTATTATTTTTCCATGCTCTTTAGGGTACAATGCCACCCCATGTGGAGTTTAATTATTTAAAAAGACGGCAACGTAAAATATATTTATTATCGATAATTTACAAAGCCCCACAGACTGCAGAATTCACAGGACAATAACACAGATCTGTAGGCCCTCATTTGCTGGGCAAACTTAGCACAGTGGTCTAGCCACAGAAATACCCAGGGTGGTCTCTACACATATAAAAGGTAATATCCTCCTTTTATATATTTTGGGATATTATCCATAAGTATGCATGTTTTTATCATTCAAATAATCCTTCCCTTTTCCTATCTTTTCCATGTTGTGATTAGAGGTTACAAACCTGCAGGAAGTATGCGTTGCCATGGTGACACAATATCTGCTCCCGGCTTACCGGAATTCTTCCCTAACAGAAAACAATGTTATTAAAAAAAAAATCCTGAGCTTTGATGAACTCGCTTTCTGTTTTAGATGGCTCCCACCTGTGAGGTACCAATAATTTATCACTCAAACGTGTTCCTTCTATCTACCATAAATATTGCACCATACAACCTTTAGAAATATTGATTATTCATTACAAACCTGTATACTTGTAAATCATCACTCCCAAAATGAGTGTGTTTCTGTAGGGTTTTTTTTTAAGGAAATATCAAACCTATAAAAAGCCAGTTTGACACAAATGATACCCTCTGTGATGTAGCAGTTTAATATGTCAGTAAAACATTTATACAAGTCATTAAGATATTCATGTATTTAAAAATGGAAAGGAATATAATGTCTATAAAATGTTTTTTTCCCTGTATTGTGGTAGAAAAGGGTTGTTGCTAAAGAACCTGAATAGGACTGGGCTGTCCAGCTGGAGAACCCCAGGACATATGCAGCCCTCTGATGAATTATTTAACACACAGACTTCTCAAGGGCTCAAAAGACTTCAGTCTATACATCATCTTATTTTTAAATAATTATTGTTCCTTCAATTTTTTTTGCATAAATGATCCTATAATTGCCATGGTGGAATATACTGGTGGCTTTTAAATACATCTAAAAATTGTTGTGTGTGTCCATAACCTAAATATTTAAATAAGATATATTTATCAAGTTAATCAATATGTGTTCTCTTTTTCTCTTCAGCTGAAGAAGCAACAGAATACAGAAACTACAGTTTATGTATTATCTGGAAGGCAGTAGCAGGGTTTCTTCTTATAATTAATTACTGCAAACTATCCAAAAAAAAGCATGTTTCATTCAACATTTCAGATTAGAATATTCCATGTGTGTTTTTAGAATTATTTAATTTTCCACTAACACAATTAAATGTCATTATAAGAAAATTGATCTTAGGATGTCGCAGCTATGCTTGAGGCCGCTCTAGTTTTTTTTTACCATTGCAGACAATTCTCTTCTATCAATTATCTTATGGAAATGGGAGCTACATAAGTAATTTGGCCTGGCAGGGTGTGTATTTTATTGCATTATCACAAAAGCACTTAAGAAGAGTGTCACAGTTTTATCTCATTGGATACCAAATCATGCAACTAATTATTATCTTTTTTATTTCAATCGATTTATATTTCTTACCTTCACCCAATCGACCCACAAGGATGCACTTTAATGTTAGTATAGGTTGTACACAATGTAAGCTGTTATTGTGCGTATCCCATAACTGCTAGAATTTAAATTATAAAGCCAGTATATCAAAAGTTACAAAAAATACTAGAATGTAGTTTTTCTAACTGACTGAGAGATCCCAGAGTTTGATTTTTAACAGCTTTTCTCAATATTTTAACCTCATACTATTCTTTAATTTCACAAAAGCAATGAAGGCAGATAGGACAGAATATGGAGCCTATTTATCATGCTGCCTAAAAAAAATAGTGACAAAACACACCCCACAACACCATCTGGTAACCAGGCACACTGTGTAAAAATTTTTTACATTTATCAAGATGTATACATTTTTGGTGCAAAATTTTTCCATGTAAAATTCTGCAGCAGCTTCTTGAAAATTCTGCATAAAAATCAAAATTTTTCCATTACTTTACTATGTTTTTTACAGTAGAAATCTACTTGCCGCCTATTTTCTTTCTCATTGGCTTCAATGAGCGGCATCAAATACAGTGGTCAGGTGGCATAAAAGAGATTACACAGCATTATAAATATACCATTTACTTTTTACAATGTTTTTCTGGTGTGAATAATGTCACACAGCATGATAAATAGGCCCCTATTTCTATTAGCCCCGAAAAATCAACTTTGACACCATTTTTCAATCTCTGGATCCACACCAATTATTACTTAGGGGTCAATTTAAGATTGATCATGCCATTTGTGGCAAGTATATCTATATATATTTGTTGCTTCTTTTTTTACTTTGTACAAACCTTTGGGTGGTATGTATACTATTACTATGTATATCATTGCTGTATATACTGAACTTTTGTTAGCACAATTGTATATTGCCAAATTGTTTTAAACAGTAAAAGATTTTTTAATACCACCTGAGTCTATAAAAAATTTTTTAAGAGTGCATAACCTATTGTATGGTATAATCTTCATAATTTTACTCAATCAGGCTTAAAATAATTTAATAAGATAATTAAAATTCTACAAATAGGCTGAAAACTAACCCAATCTTTCCTTAGCTACTGTATATCCTGAAGCTCGTTTTTTCATCTTCTGAAGGGTGCCAGGAGCAAAACCAGGTGCAATTTTGCATTCTTCAAAATGCTGTATAGAAACAGGGATTTGAGATATTAAGGGGCCCATTCACTAAGTTCGAGTGAAGGAATAGAATAATAAATAATTTCGAAGTATTTTTTGGCTACTTCGACCATTGAATTGGCTACTTCGACCTTCGACTATGACTTCGAATCGAAAGATTCGAACTAAAAATCGTTTGACTATTCGACCATTCGATAGTCGAAGTACTGTCTCTTTAAGAAAAAACTTCGACCCCCTAGTTCGCCACCTAAAGGCTACCGAAGTCAATGTTAGCCTATGGGGAAGGTCCCCATAGGCTTTCCAAGTTTTTTCTGATCGAAGGATAATCCTTCGATCGATGGATTAAAATCGAACGTACTGCGGGAAATCCTTCGACTTCGATATTCGAAGTCGAAGGATTTTAATTCGCCAGTCGAATATCAAGGGTTAATTAACCCTCGTTATTCGACCCTTAATACATCTACCCCTTAATCTTAAATCCCTGGGAAGGCATTTTGGGGAGATTAGTTCCCCGAATAAGAGATTTTTCTGTGGGCAACTAATCTCCCCCAAATCTTCACGTGTGCCACCACCTTTAGACTTGGATTTAAGGCTGAATATACCAAGTCAAGATCAGTACACAAAAGTAAACACTGAACATACCATAACAAAATATATTTTATATTAGTAAAATAGGCTACACTTCACTGATAACGATAGATAGTGCTACAATCAGCCCTCTGCCCATATTTGCATTGTTTGCCATTACATATTTCAGGTATAATAAGATTTTCTTTTTAAAAGTTTGTTTGGTGGACCAAGATTTTAAAGAGATTAAGCAGACTTTCAACGCTGGTGTTCATTTACTAAAGTTATAACTTATAAATACTGCAGATGTTATAGCTCCACTGTTAATAAGCTTGGATATTTACAAATTTGCAATGCTAGCATTAGTTACACAAGTATTCACTGTTAATTTTGGCAACGTTTTAAATTTTTTGGCACCCACTTAAATCAACTCCATATACTGCTATAAATCCAACAGATATTTTTGGCACCATTGCTCTTAGACAGCACTACTGAATAAATACTATGACAACTGTTAAATTGCATTAGTAAAATCATTATTATAAATGTATCAATGTTTTATCAAATATAATTATTGGCAATTAATATTCACTAGTAATAAATTTGTATGTATTATTCTTCTGCACTGATGTTTTTGGTCATGTTATGGACATCATTTCTTACCCACTATACATGTTTGTGGTGTTTTTCACATAATCTCAAGCCATGGATGGCAATAGAAAGACTAAGCAATAATTCTAGCACCAGTCTTCTGTAATCACCACCTGTAAAGCGTATATAGGTTTTGGCTTTCTATGTGCATTTTTTGCAGTAGTGGAATACAACCAACATATGTATCCAAAACTGTACTTATTTTTGTTCTGTATGTATCTATAGACTTATATGAATACCTTCACTAAAACTGCCAACACTTAACAGCTTTAAAATACAGGCATGAGACCTAGGAAATAGGAAATGCCAAAAGATGTGACAATAAGTAAAAGTATATCATTAAATGAAGCAGTCCACCTTTATAGACCAAGGTTTCAGTTAGGCATCTTATTTATAGTCAAAAAAAAAAAAGATCACTAACTAAAAGGCATATTTTAATAACTAATAACTATAATATTAGTAAAAGGTTTTATTCACTGCAAAATGTATATGGAGCCACAAACACACTCTATTTATGCAGTTGGGGAGCTTACCCATTTATTGCTTCAAGATATTGTTGCTGAAGAAATAAATGGGGTAAGTTCCCCAACGGCATAAATAGAGTGTGTGAGGCTCCATATACATTTTGCAGCTACTACAGGACCAAACCACATCTGTGGAAAGCCAGCACCACCAGTACAGATGAGAGAACAGGTGTGCGGAACAACTATACTATTTCTAACTACAAAAGTTTTTTATTCACCAGTGAGCACCATTATACAGTATTCAAACAATTAAAAAATTAATAAAACCTTAGACTGACTATGAAGACAAGAACACTAGGTAAAAGGCAATACAAACTAAAATACCAGTGTATCTTTATATAGTGATAACAGAGTAAATGCTAAGTGTTAATTCAGATAAGAATGCTATGAATCATTAAACCTGGAAAGAAATGGAAGAACGATGGCTTGTGCAACTGAAACAGAAAAGGAAGATTACACAGATTTAATGTGCCAACTTAGCATATGCAGATGTTACAATCAAAAACTCTGCTTACCAGTGGCAGTGGAGCACTTCAGGTGCTTCATTCCTTAACTGTCCACTGGTTTAAAGTTTCGATCAGACCACCCAAAAATCCACAGGGATTCAATTTAAATTGGAAATTCTGGCAAAAGCCCCAATCCTACAGTTTAAAGAACCCTCATTACTATATCTTAAACAAATGCTGTGCACACCAGAAGAGTCCAGGACAGATTAAACTAATTAGGAATAGCTTATGATTTAGTGCAGCATTGCAAAAAAAATGTGTTCAATACTAAAATCTGCACTTAGCAGTAATTAATTGATATTTTTTTAAAATAAAGCAAGCATTTTAATTAGTTTGATTTGTCCCAGACAATTCTAGCATAGTGAATGTACGTGTTTCTGAGCCTTTTCTGACCAACATGATGGTGGGACAGGGGTAACAGTGGTAAAATAGCACATGCAAACACCTGAATTCTCATTAAGGTTTAAAATATGATAACTTAAATATCTATGTAATGAATGCCTTCAAATATATTGGTATTTTTAAAACATATTTCATAGTTGAAGCTTTCTTCCTGATACAGGGTGTTTTTCTGCATTTGCTCAACTTCAAATATATAGATATATATATTAAGACAATGGTCTCCCCCCATACCACCCCACATAAATATTAAATTTTATTAAAACCAGCGAGGCAAAATTATGGTTACTCTCTCACAGAGTAATTAGATAACATAGCATTATATATCTACAGATACTTATATACAAATCTTACAATCCAATCAGTACATTCCAACCGCTGCTTAAAAATAATGCCAATTAGATCCACCCTTTCCTCCATTGTACAGTAATGAAAAAAGATAGAGGGTGGGCCAAATGCAAAATAATACTGCTGCATAGTGTATCAATGCTTTTCGATCTTCAGGGGATCGTTGTCAGGATAGTGAAAAGAAGTGAACACACATTCAATTACCCCTAAAATTAAATCAATGAGTGTATGGAATCAATTAATACATCACACACATAAGAGTTAACAAAAATATCACCAACTTTGAAAGTGCCAAAATCCATATAACTAAGACATTAAAAATGATACAAATGTTGATTAAAACATCAACATTGCAAACACCATCATAACTATAATATATATAAAGCTACTAAAACAGGGGGTGACATTTCACTCCATCTGCAGGACATCCCCCAAGTAAAGAAAATTCTAATGAATAAGCCTATAGTATCCAAGGATGGCTAATCTTTATTGGATTACCATCTTCGTCAATAACTTATACAGTAAACTCCATATAACATATCTTTACTATAGGCACTAAGCATTCATAAACTCTAGGGAGAAGCACACCTATATCCCTAAAAAAATCATATGTATAAAAAAACAATATACAAGTGACATTCTAACTTAATAAAACTCAACATGAGCCCAAATACATCTAAATAGGGCCATTAATAGTTAAAGGTCAAAATTTTAATTCATAATAAATGGATTCCTTTATAAAAAAAAAAATACACCTAGAAGTTTTGTGATATGTGCAAACAGTGCGTAAATTACCTGATCTAAAATATCTAAAAACAATAAAAAGTGTAATTCAGATTAGAGGAAGGATAGCAACATATACAGTTAATATCATGATTTAACAAAAAAGCTGATTCATAAATATCACAATAGAAAGTACATTTCATTAAGCCCTCTCGGGGAGATTGTGTCTAGAGTCTGTATCCAGACTAATAACCATGTAATGTAATAGTCTCTTAGATCAAGGATTGTATCATAGTATTCAGTCTGAGAGACTACTGTAACGTGAAGTAATTTGGAGAAAGAAATCAAACACTATGGGGCCAATTTAGTAACAATTACATTCAAGTTTTTACCATGATTTTGATTGCATCAAAACAAGTTAAAAATAGGGTTTCTAAAATGAACGCTAATGTAAAAGTTAAGGGGGTTGTCTAAGCAAAAGGCAAGCAATATCAAGTTTTTAAGTTCAATAGACTCATTGAAATGAAATGATGAGTGGAATTGTGATTGTACTGAAGTCATGCTTTTTTTCTTTATAGGTTTTAAGCAATCCAGCTTTAATGATATGAGTCTTATTAAATAACTACACACGCTTTCAAGTTTTTGAATTTTTTCAAATTAAAAAAACTTGGGATTTCGCAAATTGGAATTCTGATAAATAGGTCTCAATCCACTAAGACGCTGCCAAAATTCTTATTCACTCTCTCATCATATCTCCCCCTCCAGAGACTGTCACCTCTCCAGTCCATAATGAACACTGCTGCGAGGCTCATACACCACAGCAACCGCTCATCCTCTGCCTCGCCATTCTGTCAATCCCTGCACTGGCTTCCGTTGCCTTTCAGAATCAAATTCAAATTAATGACACTGACTTTCAAAGCACTTCACAACTCTGCTCCACCCTACATCTCTGAACTCATCTCTATATACTCACCCACTCGCTTACTTCGCTCCTCTACTGACCTGCTACTCAACTCTTCTCTCATTACCTCCTCACATGCTCGCATTCAAGACTTTGGAAGGGCTGCACCCCTCCTCTGGAACGCTCTCCCACGATCTGTCCGACTTTCTCCCAACCTTTCTGCTTTCAAAAAATCTCTGAAAACGCACTTCTTTCGAGAAGCCTACCCTCACTCTGCTTAACTACCAAACGCAACACCACATACAACACCACATTTCTCACCCACTTACTTCGATCTTGCCCACTCCCACACCTTGTGTATTACTCCCTTCCCTTTAGACTGTATGCCTATGCATAGGGCCTTCCTCACGTCTTTGTACCTGTATTGATTGTGATGTTTGTTACTCCATATATTCTATGTATGTAATTCATGTGATGTAGTTGTATAATCACAGTTACTTTACAGTGCTACGCAATATGTTGGCGCTATATAAATACATGTTAATAATAAAATATCCATAGTTATTTTGTACATAATGTTTTTAGTGGTGATCGTGGTGTTGGTTATTTTCTTCCAGGTGATTAATAGTTCTTTTGGGTGTTACATAGGTGAATGGTTTTTACACACACATATTTGACGTTATAGAAAACATATATATTAACATATAATTTACCAATTTGTCAAAACCTGCGATTCTTAACAATGTTTTCCTTTGCATGACTATTTACACTTGAAAATGTTAATGTCATGCTTCCAGATACTTGTTCTTTCTCTCGTTAAATAATCATTTAAAGTTTTATGTAAATATGCAAGGGCCCTCGCTACAGAATCAGGATAAAAGGCAATGTAATACAATCAAGAGTTCTATTAAAGCAAGAGTTTTTAAAACTACGGCAAGAGAGCAAGTCTTATTTCAATGCTTACAAAGCCTTTTCCCTTTTTTCTAAAATTTAGCCCTTTCATTTTATAAGCCCAGAGTCTTAAAAGACACTCACAGGTATTATTCTCTTGCACTTCAACAGGTCATTCTTGATACCCAGGGACCCAAACATCCAAGCAAATATGTAAACAGTGCCAGTGGGGGCAATGACGAGAGAGTCTTCATGTAAAGCACCAGTCACAGAGAATGAACCTCAAGACATGATAAGGGGGCAGCAGATAAATTCCAACCTCTGGAGCTCCATGCTGTCAGCTGCTTTGATGTGTTGCTCCTTTTAAGAAAATGAAGACATTCATTTTACAACTTCAGAGAGTGCAAAGTCTCATTTGCATGAAAGTAAAATGCATAAATAATGGTGTTGGTAGCAACTTTGGATCTAGTTATACAAGAACAAAATCTAACTTTATTTTACATCAAAGGAGTTGTGTTAATGTCAGGTTTTTTTAGATGCAAAACTGAAGTACAAAAAAAACAGAGCGTAAGAAACCAAGTTACTATATTGATTTTCAGAGTCCAAAACAGCAACTCAGATGCAAAAAGATACCATGGGAAAATTTTATAGAAAGTTGTTGATAGAAAAAAATAATTAGCATAACGAAGACTTAGGGGCCAATTCATTAACTTCGAGTGAAGGGTTCGAAGTAAAAAAACTTTGAATTTCGAAGTGTTTTTTGGGCTACTTCGACCATCGAATGGGCTACTTCGACCTTCGACTTCGAATCGAACTATTCAAACTAAAAATCGAACTATTCAAACTAAAAATCGTTCGACTATTCGACCATTCGATAGTCGAAGTACTGTCTTTTTAAGAAAAAACTTCGACCCCCTAGTTCGCCACCTAAAAGCTACCAAACCCAATGTTAGCCTAGGGGTAAGGTCCCCATAGGCTTGGCTAAGTTTTTTTGGTCGAAGGATAATTCTTCGATCGTTGGATTAAAATCCTTCAAATCGTTCGATCGAACGATTATTCCTTTGATCGTTCAATCCCAGTTTTTGCACAAAATCCTTCGACTTCGATATTCGAAGTCGAAGGATTTTAATTCCCAGTCGAATAGCAGGGGTTAATTAACCCTCGATATTCGACCCTTGATGCATCGGCCCCTCAAAATATGCCTTTTGCAATGTAGAGTTGTTCATTACAGTTATTGCACTGTTCGTGGTGCCTGCAGGGGCATTTCTTTTTTTGTTTTGTTGAGTTTCCCTAAATACATTATGCACTGGTACAAGAATTAAGAAAGTGGAAGAGTTGCTATACACATATAAACATGTGTTATTGTTACACTGAAGTTAACAGTTTTGTGCCTTATTAATTTAGCCTTCATATACTTTCAAGTATAATATACCCTTTCTCTGCTTAAAAACAACGTCTTTCTTTAAACAAAACCTGTCACCTGTTATATTGCTATTAAAATTGGGCACAAACTAAAACGAATGCTTAGTCAAACTGTTTTAGATCTAGACTTAAATATATTGTATGTAGTTTAGTATTTGTGTTGCAGTTCTTTGTTTCTTACACATTTACTTCTTCTATTTATCTATTTAAATGGATTGTGAATTCTGCTCTTTTCAACTAAATTCTACTAGAAACACTTCACATCTGGTCCCTTCGGTTCACCATGTGGAGCAGCTGTTCTGCAATGTCACAATTACTGTATCCTCCAACAAACATATTTATTATACTGGTTGTTTACCAATTAAATCAATTCCTTTTTACCTTCCTCTGGATCATCTAGAATCTATGGATGTTTCATTTAGATAAACGTGATGGGTGTGTCCATGTTTTTTAACTAGGAAATATTGTAGAGCAGGCACGCAAAATAAAGGCATTCTTCCATCAGGCAAGTAAAATCAAGTTGAAAGAGTTTATTATGTCCAAAAATACAGCCTTACGCATTTAGGGGCACATTTACTTAGCTCGAGTGAAGGAATAGAATAAAAAATACTTCGAATTTCAAAGTGTTTTTTGGCTACTTCGACCATCGAATTGGCTACTTCGACCTTCGTGTACAACTTCGAATCGAACAATTCTAACTAAAAATCGTTCGACTATTCGGCCATTAGATAGTCGAAGTACTGTCTCTTTAAAAAAAATTTAGACCCCCTAATTCGCCACCTAAAACCTACCGAGCATCAATGTTAGCCTATGGGGAAGGTTTTTTTGATCGAAGGAATTTCGTTCGATCGATGGATTAAAATCCTTCGAATCGATCGAACGATTATTCCTTCGATCGTTCGAATATCGGTAAAATCCTTTGTGTTCGATATTCGAAATCAAAGGATTTAACTTCGATAGTCGAATATCGAGGGTTAATTAACCCTCGATATTCGACCCTTAGTAAATGTGCCCCTTAGTGTTACAAACACTTAGGGGCAGATTTATCAAGGGTTGTATTTCGACTCCCATGAACTCAAAATTTGACCAATCGAAATGTTTTTAAAATATTTACTGTATAAAAATCTAATTTTCTAAACTCGGTGAATAGGATCGACCCGAAAACTCAATTCGAGTTTTTTCTCAGTCAGAAATGCTGCAAACAACTCCAAATTCATCCCAGGATGTCTCCCATTCACTAAAACAGCAATTTGACAGGTTTTAGGTGGCGAATAGTCAAATTAGAGTTATTAAAGCGCCAGAGTATGATAACTATGGAAAATCGAATTCAAATATTTTAAAATTTTGAATCGAATTTTAACAATTTGACAGTTTTGGCTTTAAAATACCTGGAAAAATTAAATTTCGTATTTTTCCAATCGACCCTTGATCAATCTACCCATTAGTCATAGGTATTTATCCTTCCTTCATGTTTTTTATTATGTTATTATACTGCCTTCAAAACGCCATTCTTTAAGAGCCACTAAACATTTTTTTTCCAGTATTTTTCTAATACAAGTTATAATCATAATTATCTGCAATTTCACCCCTACTCACTTCTATAAGTTACTATACAGAATGACACTTGAGAAATGGATTTCTTATATTATTTACCTATGTATTCATTTGTTGCTTAGAAAGCTAATAATGTACAATGTGACATGTAACCCACCTGTTGTTGATGCTTATACTAACCTGTAAAATATATTTATTTCAAGATTGTAAATAATAATTATGACTAACTTAAATGTATTGTTGCATGTAAATGATCTGTATGATTTGTTTGTACAGACATATGGTTATTGTCCTTGCGTGCCCTCTTCTTATACAGGCAGAAACCCCATTGTGCCACAATTTAATAGTTCATAATCATTTGTGCAATGGGCATGAACATGATATGAAGTGGAAATAGTTTGGTGCTTGGATTTTATCTCACTGAGTGTCCTGCTCTTTTAAAATACCCAAAGTTAAGTATCCTGTAGCCTTTGCATAATATATAATAATATGAATTACAGTTCATTGTTTTAGTTTATCGTTGAAACACTCATATTGATATTATATTAGCATTGGCTCCGTCTTGTTACATCACTTTTTATGTTTTTTTCCATGTTTTTAGGTACATAAAAATGGATTTTAAATATTGTCCATGTATCATGTATAAGAAGGTTTGTATGCACTTCACTTCATTATTAAGGAACAAGGAACAAACTATAATATATTAAATAGAAATATTACTTAGCAGTAGTACTTTGCAGAATGAATTAACCCTCAGACAAAGTATGAAAAACACTAAAAATATTACATACCTCATTCTTCACAAAAAAAACGAAATAATTTTTTGATCAATATATACAATAATGGAACTAATGTCTGCTACGCTGTAGCAGTGCAGAGCGATTAGCACAAATTGTCAGTATTTGACTTATGATATACTACTTAAACATTTAATAAAAACAAATGTAAACACAGCTCTGGGGCATGATCTAATACACAGGGCAGGCTATTATTTCTAATCTGCTCAGAATTGAAAATGGTATAAATGAATTGAATATTTAGAAATGATTATAGTGCCATTCTGGCAATTACAAACCTATAAGTTTGAGATCTTGAGCATGGAAGTTACTTGAAGGTTTAATAAGAGGTTTTAAAACATGGTCTAGAAAATTTCATCATTATTAGTAATCAGCATGGGTTATAGAGGATAGATATATTTTAAACATATACTTTATTAAATTAGTTAACATTCCCATTACTTAGTGCTAAACAAAAGCTTACAGATTATAGCAACAATCAAAAATATATATTGAGTACATACAGCCAACGTGACGTTTCAGTTCCATTTGGGACCTTTTTCCCAGGGTTGCTGGTTCTTTTTTGCACAGTTTATATTTTAATTACCGTGTACCTTGGTAAAAAACTCTTTTGAAGTAGTGTGCCACCCTATGTATGTATTTATACTACATGTATGTGTATTTATATATATATATATATATATATATATATATATATATATATATATATATATATATATATATATATACATATATATATATTACATATAGATGCCATGTCTATGATTAAGTCACTAGTAATGGACCATGTTCCTGAGCTCATAGGGCAGATTTATCAAGGGTCGAAGTGAATTCGAAGTAATTTTTTTGAATACTTCGACCATCGAATAGGATACTATGACTTTGAATTTACTTCAAATTCGATTTGAAGTAAAAATAGTTTGAATATTCAACCATTCGATAATCGAAGTACTGTCTCTTTAAAAAAACTTCGACTTCAATACTTTGCCAAATTAAACCTGCCGAATTGCTATGTTAGTCTTTACACATCGAATTAAAATCCTTTGATCGATCGCTGAAATACTTAGAATGGTTCGATTCGAAGGATTTGAATTCGATCGATTGTCAAAAAAACTTTGAATTCGATATGCGAATTCAAAGTATTTAAATTCAATGGTCGAATTGCGAAGTATTTTCAACTTCGAAATTCGACCCTTGATAAATCTGCCCCTAAAAGTACATAAAAGTGAGAGTAATATACTTTTTCTCATTGATCCATATATATATATATATATATATATATATATATATATATATATATATATATATATATATAATATACTTATGTAATATACTTTTTCTCATTGATCCATATATATATATATATATATATAATATACTTATGTAATATACTTTTTCTCATTGATCCATATATATATATATATATATATATATATATATATATATATATATATATATATATATATATATATATAAATAAAAGATATGCTTATAGTTAATGATAAGCAAAATGAAAAAGGGGGTTAAAAAATAAATTTAAACTCTTTTTAAGTCTTTAAGTTTAACTTGTGAATATATCGTCATGAAAATTAGATTAAAGTACTGTAAGCAGTCATGATAAGTCAGCTCTTGCATAATACATAAACCAATAAATTATTTCATCAAAAGACATTAAAAATGATGAAGAATAAAGTCTTCATAAGAATACCGCCTAGCAGCATTTTGTCAGATTTGGAAAAAAGTTATACATGTGAAGGGAATCTGTTATAGATGTTTCAGTTTTGGACTGACTGAACATTTGCATTACAATGCTATATTTCTGATGACAGTGATTTTGTATGTGTATATAATAATACTTATCTCAAGTACAATCTATACAGTGCAATAGCTATTAATCCCCGGTCTGAAATGGCTTCATTTCTCTCAAATGGTTTATTCTCTCGGATATACATGTGACAATATGAACTATGACGATAGACTGAGGGTCTTTATTCATTTTCTTAATATATCTTACTTTACAACCCTGTCAGTCAGGCATAATCCCGGGGAAGAGCCACATTTATTTAAAAAATAAAAAGATTAAAAACCTCCATGTAGCAGAATAGATTTATCGTTGATTCATTTTAGTTAAAGTTACACAGAACAGGAAATAATTTTAACATATCTAAATTATTTACTAAAAATTAAGTCTATGGGAGATGACCTTCCTATAATGTAGAGCTTTCTGGATAACAGGTTTCGGGTTAACAGATTCAATACCTGTATATAGATTTCAAGTGGATTTGAAAAGCTCAGAAATACGAAATGCAATTTAAGCAAATTGTTTAAGCATACAATTCTTTTGTTTTGATGATTTCTTTTTTCTCTGTAATAAAACAGTTGCTTGTAATTAATGGTAACAAAGCTGCATAAATCTATTTACATAGCAAATCAATCCTCGAGGGTGTTCGGAATTAAAGAAAGACCCTTTATATGAAAAAACATATGTTTCAAGCATTCAAGAAAATAGATCCCATACAGGTAAAACTAATATATGGTGCTATTTAACAACAGGCCTGTTCTTTTCAAGACAATTCTGCAGGTGCGTTTTATGTTACTCATAGGACATAAGGTCTATTAAAAGATAATATTATTGTGTATATAAGTGTGTGTCTTTGATGTTGCCTCCTGAGTGCACCAGAACACTACAATAATCGTTGTTTTCCGTCATTTGCTTCGTACAGTTGTAAATTAGACCAAATACTTTTTTTTGTGAATTGTTAAGTTTGCAAAGCAAGTTTCTAAATGTTGTAATTATATGCACACCACAAAGTCTAGAAACATAAGCTTTGTCATGGGTAGTTAAAATCTTTTTGCTGCAAGCAAGCTCTGCAAGTTTTTTTTTCTGTTTTTTTCATGGTTTATGAATGGTCATGCACTGCTGTGCTGGTTCAGGAGCTTGGAGGAGAATGAATCTAAACTCACTAGTGACTCCTTTTGGCCTTCATTGCTCAATGCATGTACTTATAAAATGTGGATACTCTAAATATTAGCAGTGCACGACCATTCATAAACCCTGTATTAAGGATGTCAATCTCAACATAATAAGCAATATATTTAAGCTTTCCCACCTCCACTATATCACGTCTCTTTTTAAATTCCTACTAAATTTGTTTCTATGTAATACTTAAATTTAATCCCAGTGTGAATAACGAGACTTCAAAACAGCTCGCAAAATATATGAATGCAAAGCCCCAGATATGCATTAAAATTGTGACTGTGTATTTAACACTTTCTAGCCATGAAACATATGTAGATTAACATAAATGAACTGAGATGAATATAGACATGAAAATCACATAGGAAAATGGCATTTGAGCAGACACAATAGGAATGGCTCAATTCCCATTATTATAATGTAGGAACCCATAGGTTAATGGCCCTCATGGTTTCATGCCCCTACCAGTGCCTCATTTCCCTGTTGTTTGGGTTAAATACCTAGTTCATTGGCCTGTAGGTTGATGACAACATCCTCACCCTATTATACAGCATTCTGGATAATAGGTCCCATACCCATACCATTTTAAATCCCTGTTTTCATTAATTGCTAAGAAGACATCAAATAGTTACTTCTTTTTAAATAGCTTTTCTAGTACAGAATGGGACCTGCCTAGAATGCTAAGGAACTAGGGGTTTTCCGAATAACTGATCTTTCTGTAATTTGGATCTTCATACCTTAAGTCTACTAAAAAAAGCATGTAAACATTAAATAAACCCAATAGGCTGGTTTTGTTTCCAATAAGGATTCATTCTATTTTCGTCTGGATCAAGTAAAAGGTATTGCTTTATTATTACAGAGAAAAGGAAATCATTTTTAAAAATTTGGATTGTTTGGATAAAATGGAGTCTATGGGAGATGGCCTTTTCAAAATTCTGAGCTTTCTCGATAACAGGTTTCAAGATAATGGATCTCATACCATACAGTCTTTTAAGGGAATATTTTGTTCATTGTCCTTCCTTCACTGCCCAGTGGCTGAAGATGAGCCGTCCTATTGACGAACAAATGCAAATGTTTATAGAAAAATGAGTTACACATATGGTGACAAAACTGGAGATGAATGACAGCATAAAACATAGGAGTAATCTATATCAGTATACAGAAAAAAAAGCCGCCAAAACTCTGAAAGTCATTATTTGAGAAAGCAAACATGGCGGTACCGCGCCGCTTACAAAAAAATTAGATTGTTAAGAGCTAAAGCCAACCTGCTATGATTTTACCTTTTTATAATAGTTTATTTCTAGTAACCTGCAGAGGTATTTGGATCTAAGTTATAAGCACAACGCAGTTTCATACTAAATTCAATGCAACAAGCTTGAGTACAAGTTCATCGTATGACAACATTCGTGGATTAGTTCAGGTCCAATCTTTTTCCAAGGAACAGTATCGCAGCATGAGGACAATTCTGAATAAACTAAACTTTAATAGCAGAGAGGGGGGATCTGCCTATTTTTCCATCTCTATAGTAACAGTGCATTTATAACTGTGAATCAAAATGAGATTTCTATATTTTACCAAAGCATACTTCAGACATCTTCATAGGGCATGACTGCAGTCTATAAGCCCCTTGTCTCCAATGCTTGCACTACACATTCAAGGATTAAAGCCTCGAATAATGAAGCCTTAAGTGGTCAAATGTCTTCATAAAGTGATTTAAAAGCATTTTATGTTTGAGGCAAAAGAAGAAAAGGAAACAATCTGTTTCATAGATAATAAAACAAGAAAAGCCTAAACTTTTAAAACATAACAGAAATAACTACACTCGGACACCAACTGGTGTGACTATAGCAAACATTTTTCTTCCTCTATCAAGACACCAGGTAGTGCCCAAACTCCAGATTGGTACACAATTCCTTAATATTTATGGAAAAATTTATTTATTTAGGTTAGTCCAGATTTCCATTTGTCCTGCGCTGTCTGGTTCTTCAGTTGACTCTTCCTGCTAAAAACATCACAAATCTTTCTTCAGCAACTACAACTTGTGTTGATGTCTACCTCTCATCAGCCATAGTATGTTACTTGATGAACTATAGCAATGTCTTTTTATAGCCCTACATGCATCTTTCAGCATTATAAGATTTAAAGGACATATAACACCCCACCACAAAAATGTAATCAGTGCACAGCCTCTTTGAAATCGTTAAATACCTGCCACTCTGGTTGTTAAAAGGTTAATAGTAAGGCTGCAGCATCCCTTGATCACTTAGAATCCCTTCTCCAACTCTAACCCACTCTGCCCCTGCCTCAGGAATTTACTTTGGCTGTTGGCTCATGAGCATGCTCAGTTCTTATAAACTCAGATTGCTAAACACACCCTCCAGTCTAACAGCCAATGAAGAAATAGCATTGCTGAATCCCATAGGAACTCCAGCAGTCTGATGCTATTTTTTTCTCCTAACCACCTCTCCTGAGCTCAGTTTAACCATTACAGTGCTCAATCCCAGCAGAACTTTATATCTAAGTATGTTGTGCCTGTGTAACCCTGCATTCTGCATTGCATGAACTTTACAGCATACATGTCCTGCAGATGTTAATGTTACTGATGATTTGTCAGAGGGAAAATGCAGTAAATTTAATAAAGGGCCCATATTTGAAAGCCCAGCTGACTATGGAGCTTTTCAAACTAGGCCACAGTACAATTATAGAAGGACTGACAAGTTACAATGGTTTGGAAGCAATAATAAGGTAGGCAAGGATGCCAGAGCAAACAGCTCAGGAGGAGCACAATAAAAAATCCACATGCTATAGGTCTCATTAGTAACTAATTCACATGTGCAGTACATGGCTCACAAAACAGTAGGCTGTCCTGCAACAAATCCATTTAATAGGTCATTGATTTAAAGCAGATGAGGGGAAACCCTATGCTGCAAGTAGATGCTGCACTAGTTTCATTTTACTGGTGGTTCAGATTAAGATAATAAAATCATCCCTCATTTGTTTGGGTTAAATTTAGATTATTAAATAGATGGAATGTCACTTTTGTAAGGAAGGCAAGTGATCAGGATAACCAATGGGCATGCTCTGGTTTAAATTTAAAAATGTTCTAGTGGGTTGAAGTAGGTGTTCTTTTTAAGTTGGCTTTAATGGGATTTATTTTAACTAATGCTTACATTAACATGTCTATAGACCATTAGTTGGGGGGTGCAGTGAGGGTGTGACCACAAAATGAATAAGAATAAACTGATC
The DNA here is from genome assembly GCF_017654675.1 of Xenopus laevis. Classification (NCBI taxonomy): domain Eukaryota; kingdom Metazoa; phylum Chordata; class Amphibia; order Anura; family Pipidae; genus Xenopus; species Xenopus laevis. The sequence goes on along the minus strand of NC_054385.1, from coordinate 61,389,012 downwards.
TTCTGCTCTCGCCCATTATCAAGGACATTAAGGGGCAAATTTACTAAAGGACGACGTGGCTAACGCTAGCTAAAATTCGCCAGCGTGACGTCATTTCGTTACTTCGCTGATTTACTAATGGGTGCTGGCATAAATTCGCTAGCGAGGTGGACCTACTCTAGTGCTACTTCGCACCATTACGCCAGGCGAAGTTGCGCTATGGCGAAGGGACGTATCTACGCTAATTCACTAACTTGCGGATTTTACTGAACGTTACCTCTTGCACAAGACTTGCCTGCGCCACCTTAAACCAGGCGAGTAGATAGGGCTTGCTTCAAAAAAAGTTGAAATTTTTTCTAAGTCCCAAAAACACTGGCGTGTTTTACTTTTTTAACGGTGATAGGCTGAAAAAGATTGTAAATTTTTTTGGGGGTACCCTCCTTCCCCCCTACATTTCCCAACATATGTCACCTAAACTATACAGTGGGCACATGTATAGGGCAAAATAACACCTCTATTTTATTTTATGAAACTTTCCCAGGCTTGTGTAGTGTAATGTATTTGCTGCTACATATACGTCCATTGTACTTTAACTTATGCAAACGTATTCAAATTATGCATCGCTAGCGTAACTTTGCTTTGCTTGAAAAATAAACACTAGCGCAAATTCGCTACCTTTCGCCTCCCTGAGCGCAGCTTCGGATTTTAGTGAATTATCAGTGCCCTGGTAAAGTGTGGAGAAGACAAAAATGGCGCAACTTCGAAGGTAAGTAAATTTGCCCCTAAGACATTTTTGGGGGAATGTAATATATTTGGTTAGCAGAAAAAAAGTTTGCAAAAACCCTTTGAGAACATTAGCGTCCAAGATTTTCATTGTATGCCTCCTTTTTGACTGTGACTTTTTTGTATTGTTGCACAAAAGCCAGCGTCAAAAATGAAAACATAATTATGCCTCTTTATAGGTCCCTGGTAAGGCAGCATCTGGATTATGCAGTACAGTTTTGGGCTCCAGTCCTTAAGAAAGATATAAATGAGCTGGAGAGAGTGCAGAGACGTGCAAACAAAATGGTTAGAGGGACGGAAGACTTCAATTATGAGGGTAGACTGTCAAGGTTCACATGATTACATGATTATACTTTACAAGTACATTAGAGGACATTATAGACAAATAGCAGGGGACCTTTTTACCCATAAAGTGGATCACCGTACCAGAGGCCACCCCTTCAGACTAGAAGAAAAGAACTTTGATTTTAAGCAGTGTAGGTGGTTCTTTACAGTAAGAACAGTGAGGATGTGATGGCTGATTCTAGAGCGGCTTGGGTGATTTCTTGGACAATCATAATATCCAAGCCTATTGCGATACTAAAATCTATAGTTAGTATAGATATGTGTCTATATAATTTATGCAAGGGTATGGAGTGGTGTATGCGTGGATGCTGGGTTCATTTGGATGGTGTTGTACTTTATGGACTTTGGTCTTTTTTTCAACCAGATTTCACTATGTAACTATGAATCTAGACACATTATACAAACTGCAATTTCAAATGCAATCATCATGTTTTTTTGCCATAATGCAGCATTTCCCCTATTACTGCCGGTGCAACAGGGTGATTTGATGGGTACAAATGTGCTGCAATTACTGCATGTGCACTTTGTTGCAAATCTGGTGCCAAATATTTTCCTGGTGTGATATCTGGTGTTTGCAGTGTTAATTATGTCTGCAAACTGATTCTTTAGGAGCAAGAGCATTGTGCATATTGATGGTGGGCATGATGGGAACCCTGGAGCTACCACCTTTGTTAAAAAAAACATGTAAACATTAATTAACCCTAATAGGATTGTTTTGCAGTCAATTCATTAATTAATAATAATACATCTTAAGGATCAAGTCAAAGGTACTGTTTTATTATGACATGGACATACTGTATAGGAGACAACCTCTGTGTAATTCTGAGATTTCTGGATATCTGGTTTCCAGATAAAAAATACCATGAACTTGCAAGAGACTCTTAACTGTTGCCAAAAACAAGAAGAAACAAAAAGAGTAGTGTCATTAGAAAACAAGCAGGGGATCTGGGGTGGTTTTAATTATATTCTTCCTCTGTTGCTGTATTGTGGAACTGATCACGGCAGAAAGAGTTGCTAACAGGTACTGAAAGGACTTAACACATTTGACACTTCAGTAACAATTTACAGAACTCAATTTTCTCTTTTGAAAAGAATCATTGGAGTGTTGATAGGAAATAGTGAAAGAAATGGAGGAGATTACTTCACTAACTGACAAAAGGCTGAGCTGTGAGTTAACAAGTTCTTTGCTATAGCATTTCATAGATTTTACTTGGACGGGTACTATCTAAATAAATGTTTCCTGATAGGAAAAAAGTGAAATGCTGTATTTTACCTTGTAATTGGAAGACATTTGATCCCATATTAAATAATTTTTATTGTAAATTAAAGCCAGAAAGTGAATAACGTAATACAATCTTGATTAGTTAAAGGGGTAGTTCACCTTTGAGTCAACTTTTAGTACAATGTAGAGAGTGATATTCGGATACAATTTGCAATTAATGTTCATTTTTTATTATTTGGGGTTTTTGAGTTATTTAGCTTTTCATTCAGCAGCTTTCCAGTTTGCAATTTCAGCAATCTGGTTGCTAGGGTCCAAATTACCAAAGCAATTATGCATTGATTGGAATAATACTGGAATATGACCAGGTGATGGCCTAAATAGAAAGCTACCCCCATTTGAAAACTGGAAAGAGTCATAAAAAGAAGGCAAATAATTAAAAGAAAACTATAAAAAATTGTGAAGACCAATTAAAAGTTGCTTAGAATTGGTCATTCTATAATATACCAAAAGTATGTTAAAAAACCAGCTTGAAGATGAACCACCCCGTTTAAACAACTTTTATACATATCACCTATATTATAAAAAAGTGTATTGGTTAATTTAGTAGATTATAAACAGAAGCTTCCGGGCTCCTTTGGTCCCTGTTTTTGGTCATGGTATAATACAGAAACTGTAAAGTCATTTAGACACACTGGCACAGGGTATAAATGTCTATGTAGGGTTGGGGTAGGGGATTTTAGGTTTGGTTCTCCTTTAATGAGCAGAGTCCACCAGATCCGCACCCCCTCGGGGCCCGCCAGAGGTTTGCACTCTTGTGAATCCACAGCAATCTCTGCTTCCTGATGGGGGGTGGGGGCCCGGCTGCATAGCCTGTACCTGGGCCCCATCCCCGGGAGTTCCATTACTGATTATTCGTTTATTAGTTGTTAGTTTATTACTGTAACATGATAGTGGCAACGTTTTGTAATGATCTCTAGATCTCAATGATTCCAATACCAAGGGTCAATACTGATGCTCCACTTAAGCATAAAAGCATGCACCATATACATTTTCTGAGACATAAAACAAGATACTTAGCAGAACTGCAAAAGTTGTGGTTTAGACAGTTTGCCATGTATACACAAGTAAAAAGAACTAAAAGGCACTCTCAGTTCGAATGGGTCACGGGGGTTATACTTCTGGCAATGGTATACTGTCATCAGTAAATAGATTGCTGGTCTTTCTTTAAGTCCTACATTGTTCATTATTTGTATGTAATCTGTATGCTTTAATGTGTACAGTATACCAGTACTATTAAAATAGAGTGGCTGCTTAATAAATGTTAAATATATTTCTTAAAACTGTTGCCATAGCTAAAGAGTTATTTGTAAATGCTTCTTATTTTCCTGACAGAAAAGAAAGAGCAAATGTCTCCCAGCTGGGAATCCTTCTAGACAAGTTTGGTCTAATGTATCTGTCCTTGTGTGAATGTTGTACAGCATGAACAAAATGGATTTGTGTCTTTTCTCATCCGGATTTACTATTTCTACACAAACTGTACCCAAATATTAAATATCATTTACCCCAAAAAAACGGAGACCTGTGTTCTGCACCAAGTTAAAAAAACACCACAAGGTGTTGAATACAGTGCCGAAGGCTGCAAGGCAGTCCTTTTCTTATTGCCTGCCATAGGGTGGGATGAATACAGCACTGCAGAATAAAAGTTTTGTTTTTGCGTAAACACTAGTGGGAAAAGAAAGAGTTCTCCCTTGCTTTTGAAAAAATCTTGACTTACAGTTGTAGGAAGAAGCTCATTTCCGTTAAAAGTTAATCCCCAAAATTTCGGTCACTGGCTTTTAACAACAAGATATTTTTCATGCCCACCGAGAGTGCAGCTTTTGAAATAACACTTTTCCCTGTGATACTATCCCTTTAAATAAACATCTTCACTGTAGAATTGCATTTTTCCTTTTGCTATGCCAGTATTCTTTCCAGAAATTAAACATGTTTCACCATGATAAACAAATTGCTAAGATAGATTTTTAAACTGTATGGTTTAAAAATTACGTATAATTTGTAAAAGCTATATTGACAATATCTATGGCATAACGTAGAATAAGCTGTCATTAATGTATGTTGAATAGGAAACAAGAAATTTCACAGTTTTATAGATCAATTGATTTTTTTTTTGTCAAAGACAAGCATTATATTTATTTATCACTTATCTTGCTGACTTGTCATGTAGAAGGACAGTCGCTTTGTGGTGCGCTTTTGTGTTATTTAAAGAGAATTACGTGTTTAAATAGAGACCTGAGACATTTTGAACAAGCACCGCAGAAGAAAAGGTTTCCTCTTAAATCTTAATGAAGTGGCGAATTCCTCCTCCAACATCAACTTAGCCTTGTGTAGTTTGTTTTCACTCCACTTAATCACTGACCAAAAGCTGCAGTGCGCACCAGCAGCTCCCAATAAACCATAAAAGACAGATCAGAAACCATTGTTCTTTTTTTGTAAGGCTTAGTGGACAACAGCTGAATAAAACTGTTCAATCAGAACGGTCAGAACAGGCTTGAGGCCCTACAACCAAAAGACAAACTATTAACTTCAACATAACAAATATAAGGGTGCGATATTGTAAATCTACCCATAAAATAGAAATCCCGGTCACATACTTGAAACATACATTTGAGACCACAAAGTTTTTGCATTTTGAAAATACAAACAGATAGGGGCACATTTACTACGGGTCGAATATCGAGGGTTAATTAACCCTCGATATTCGACAATCAAAGTTAAATCCTTCGACTTCGAATATCGAAGTCAAAGGATTTACCGCAATTCGTTCGATTGAACGATTAAATCCATTGATTGAACGATTTTGCTTCGATCACAAATTGCCTAGAAAGCCTATTGAGACCTTCCCCATAGGCTAACATTGGTGCTCGGTAGGTTTTAGGTGGCGAAGTAGGTGGTCGAAGTTTTTTTAAAAGAGACAGTACTTCGACTATCGAATGGTTGAATCGTTCGATTCGAAGTCGTAGTCGAAGGTCGAAGTAGCCAATTCGATGATCGCAGTAGCCAAAAAAATACTTCGAAATTCGAAGTATTTTTCCTTCTAATCCTTCACTCGAGCTAAGTAAATGTGCCCCTTAAAGATAACTTAAAAGGAGGAAGAGGGAAAAAAGAAAAGATAAGATAATTAGCACATCAAGCAATTCAAAGTCACAATAAATCAGAACCATATTTAGTTATCACAGCTTCATACCATTCACATTTGTATACCACCCAGACCAGGGGTCAGCAACCTTTACTATCAAAAGAGCCATTTTGCTCCTCTTCCACTAAAGAAAAGTAGTCTGGAGCCGCAAAACATAACACAGCTTATAAACGTTTAAAAGTCTTAACCTTTTTTTAATTTTAACAACTGTTACAACAACAGCATACAACAAACAGAAGAGTGTATGTGTAGGCCTACTTTGAAATAAATGAAACACTGAATAGCCCTATTAAATGCTAGTGTTCTCATCTGTTTAATATGACTTCTGTTTCTGAAGCTCCATGCTGATCTTCCCTCTCTTGTCTTGAGTGTGTGACCGTGGTAAGGACCATGATGAATCATCTTGCTGCGGCTCGGGCTTGTCTGTCACTCCTGGGACGTCTATACAGCCCTCGCACCTGCTGACAACTTCCTGAGTGTGCGACCGCGGTAAGCTAACCATTAGCTTACCGCAGTCGCACACTCAAGAATCCGCCAGCAGGTGCGAGGGTGTATAGACGACGTGACAGGCAAAGCTGCAAGACTGAGCCGCAGCAAGCAGGATGAAGAGCCGCATGAGGCTCCGGAGCCGCGAGTTGCCTACCCCTGACCCAGACCATTACATGGTATAGACTTGCGAACAGAACAGGCTTGAGGCCCTACAACCAAAAGATAAACTATAACTTCAACATTACAAATATAAGGGTGTAATATTGTAATATTATAAATCTACCCATAAAATAGAAATCCTGGTCACATACTTGAAACACGCATTTTCGAGACCACAATTTTGTATGTTTAAGGTTTTAAATAGATGGTAAAAATAAAATAGTAAAACAATAATGTGAATACATCTTGTCTTTCACAGCTAAACTATTGGTAAAGGTGGTTCACCTTTATGTTAACTTTTAGTATGTTATAGGACTGCAAATTCTAATCAACTTTCCAACTGGTCTTCATTATTAGGGATGTAGCGAACTGTTCTGCGGCGAACTTGTTCGCGCGAACATCGGCTGTTCGCGTCCGCCGCAAGTTCGCGAACGTCGCGCGACGTTCGCCAATAGGCGTTCGCGTCAAAATCGTTCGACCATTCGATCGCTAAAATCGAACGATTTTCGTTCGATTCGAACTAAAAATCCTTCGATCGTTCGAATCGAACGATTTTCGGATGTTCGAAGTTCGCGAACTGTTCGCATTTTTTGCCGGTGTTCGCGAACGGCGTTCGCGAACACATACTCGGCGGTTCGCTACATCCCTATTCATTATTTATTTTTTATAGTTTTTGAAATATTTGCCTTCTTCTTCTGACTCTTTCCAGCTTTCAAATGGGGGTCACTGGCCCCATCTAAAAATAAATCCTCTCTAAAGCTACACATTTATTATTATTATTATTGCAACTTTTTTTCCTCGTCTTTCTATTTAGGCCCTCTCCTGTTCATATTCCAGTCTCTTGTTTAAATCAATGCATGATTGCTAGGGTAACTTGGGCCCTAGCAACTAGATTGCAGAACTTGCAAACTGTAGAGCTGCTGAATAAAAAGCTAAATAACTCAAAAACCACAAATAATAAAAAATGAAAACCAATCGCTAATAGTCTCAGTATATCAGTCTCTACGTCATACTAAAAGTTAACTAAAAGATGAGCAACCCCTTTAAGAAGTGCATGTAAAGCCAATGTGACATTTTGGTCCCAACAAGGACCTTTCTCAAGCATTGAACTGTGTGACTCATAAGGGCCTGAATTGCTCATTATCTTTGAACTGTTTTTTGTGAATGGACTTGTCGGGATTTCTTTTAAGCTTTGACACTGGTGGGGGTGTATACATTGCCATGTTTGTTTTTTTGTGTTTATGTCTATTTGCGACCAATGTGTGGTATTGATCATGTTTTATTTGGATGATGGGGTCTATGGGTTGATATGTTGTGTTGTGGGTGTGACATGCTATATTTGACTCATACTAACAGTAGTCCTGTCAAGGGAGAGATTAGTAGTGGGAGGCCCTAGGAGCTAGGATAACGTAGTAAAAGCACTAAATTGATTAGCTTGTGTGGTGCAATTGTTTTTAATTTTATATTTATATGCCAACTACGTCAAAATCATCCCATATCTGGCCAGCTAGTAAGTTGCAGGTAAAACTTAGTCCCTTTGTAAAATGTATAATGAAGCAATAGAATTCTTAATGAATCAGATGAAATTGAGCATAGGACTGGCCAGATATGGGATGACTTTGACGTAGTTGGCCATCTTTAAATATATTGCAATATATGGACAAACAATCCCTTTTTTGTTTAAAGGGTAAGGCATTTTTCAGTAGCAGTATGCACAAAATGTCTCTGTCTTAAATATATTGATAATGGGTTGAGTGCAGAGGACTCTTGTATTTGTCTATATGTATTTTGTGGTCACACCCTCATTGCACCCCCGCCTAATGGTTTTAAAAATTAGTGGTGAGCACAACTTTCCTTTGTTTATTATGTATTTTATGCACACCCCATAAGGGTTACATTAATGCAAATATTTACTCAATTATTTATATGATGGTACATTTATAGTATTCATTTTAATAAGCACAAGATCACGTTATTGCTTATATGTTGTTTTAATATGTCATTGTGTCGGACTGGGCCAGCAGGACACCGGGAAAAAACCCTGTGGGCCTCCTGCTCTAGTGGGCCCGCCAGCCCAGATCCGCAACCTGGATTTCTTCTGTCTAAGGGCCCCACCTCCAAACCCTTAGGGTTGCTGCTTCAGGGCCTTCCTTCCGACAACCTCGCCGCCACTCGTCAGCGCATGCATGCGCATTAGCGCACGTAGTTTCTTGCCGCATCCAAACAGTGTGTGCACTGACGTGCATGCGCAAGTGAGCACACGGAGAGGAGGGGGAGAGAGGAGGGTTACCAGATGGGAGGCCCTGAGGCAGCAGCCCTCAGGATCCGCAGGGAGGTCCCAGAGACAGAAGCCTTGGTGGGACCCGAGCCCCCCAGTCTGACACTGTGTGTAATTGGTCACTCTAGAGCACTAGTCACTTTACACACTATTTATCTACTGTATTGTGGTAGTAATTTTGTGTTTCTGATGTCATTTCCTGTTGATTGGTTCACTATGGGTATAAATATGTGAATCACAGTCATGGTTGCCTTGAGAAAGGTCCTGTTGGGACCAAAACATCATGTTGGCAGTACATGCACTTCTTAATACATTTATTTTGACTTTTTACAATAAATCTAGGTGTTGCTGGTCTTATTTAATATATATATATATATATATATATATATATATATATATATATATATATATATATATATATATATATACATTTTGCCCTAGGTCCACCATTTTGTGATGGTCTGCGCTTCTTCAGAGATCCAATATATGAAAGACAGCCAATACCTGTTTTTGCAGCAAACACTTTATATTAATAGCACCATGGAATAAATTTGGGATCACCCCGTTTACTGAAAAAACAGGTATTGGCTGTCTTTCATATATTGGATTCATTACTGGTGTGTGGCTAGGCCAGTGCCAAATACCTGCATCCCCTGCTTTGACTTTGTTTGTTTTCCTCAGAGATCACCTGACCAGAAATAATGCAGCTCTAACTGTAACAGGAAGAAGTGTGTGAGTAAAAGACAGAATTGTGTCCATTAATTGATTAATGTGACCTAACATGTATGTGTGCCCTAGGTTTGTTTCTGTGCACCGTGAATCCTAGGATCCCAAGGGGTTGCCCTTTGCACTTAAAATGGTAATTTTCAATTTAGGATTACCCAATGGCACTACTACTAAAACAGTATATTACAGGTATGGGACCTGTTATCCAGAATAAGAGATTTTTTGGTAATTTGGGTCTCCATACCTTAAGTTTACTAGAAAATAATTTAAACTTTTAATAAACCCAATAGGATTGTTTGCCTCCAATAAGGATTAATCATATCTTAGCTGGGATCAAGTACAGCTACGGTTTTTCTTATTACAAATAAAAAGGAAATCATTATTTAAATTGTGAATTATTCAATTAACATGGAATCTATGGTAGATGTCCTTCCGGTAATTCGGAACATTCTTGATAAAGGGTTTCCGGATAATGGATCCCTTGCCCATATTATGAAAATGGTGAAGCAGGGTTTTACATATGAGCTGAGAGACCTTCATTGTTTTTACAGAGACCTACATTGTTCTGGGGTATAGTTCCAAAAAAATGCATCACCTTCTGTGCTTTAAAGCCTCGTGATTTTGGAATCAATTTATCAGAACAACAAAACTAGCAAATTGGAATCCTGCAAAACATTTGTCTGAATCTAGGGATTAGGTGCAGTTCTAAACACTGCTGAAGAGAGCTTGTAGTTCTCCAAATCGTATTCCAAATGTTAAAGCAGAACTTTTAAGGCTAGAAGCAATTAGGCTGCAGCATTTTATATTATTACACCCTACACAATGCATAATATTGATTACCCACTCTTTGTACCTTGTGAGATAGGGATCCAGTCCATAATTCAGCAATGCAATTTAAATGTTGTTCCCAAAAAGCTTTGTGGTATGTACACATTATAATTGTCTTTCAATGTATGTAGTGGTCACATGTTTACAATCATTTATTTTTACTACTGTGTACTCTTTTTTTTTATATATTCATCTTTCATCTCTGCCCAATGCATACAGTGATTACTGATCAATATTTTTATCTGTTACCTTCCACGTGGCTGCAGGCTCATATGCAGAGGAATAAGAAATAATTATTGTAAAGACCATTTATAGAGAGACAAAATATTCAGCATCTCTTCAAAAGAAGTGAGATAAATTAACAGTAAAGGGTCATAATGGAAGAGAAGTGGAGAGAACTTAAATTCTAATAGAGATGCAAGTTTTTCCCAAGTCAAATGAACTACAAATATATCCACATGAAAGACTTTTGTTTTGTGTACTTCCAGTCTGTAAAACAAACGTTTTGTTAAACAGAATGGATGTTTTCATGCCAAAATAACTGATTTGGAACTAAAACATCTACCCTTGTGTTTTAGGCTACCATTTTAACTTAATTAAGTTGGCAAAACAAATCATGAGTAGTTTGACCATCTTTAGGTTCATTCACCTCTATTGTAAGGTTATGAGATAAAATAAATATCTTTACTATAAAATAGTGCTTCCTTATGGTAGCTCTCCTTCTACCTGTTGCCAGGTTTAAGAAGTAAAAAACTATAGACATCCTTGGAAATTTTATAATCCTCAACTTTATTTCTCTTTCTATTATAGTTCATAAATCGGGGAGATCATGAAGTTTATTATTTAGAACTATCATTTTTCAGACCTTTTTTTCACTATTAATATTAAAGGCTTCCAAAATCAAATGCTATATTCAAGGTCTGGGCAGAACCTTAGTAAGTGTTAATATCACTTCTCTCTTTTTGTCTCCAATTAAAACTAGTACTTTGCTTTGTATACTGCTTTGCTTGCTTGCTTGTTTACTATTTAATATATTTAAATGCATGACTCCTTTCGCTGTTGCCATTCAGTCTAAATCCTGTATTCTGATTTGTGCAACCTGTATTAAATTTAAAATTTTAGGCTTCATTGTTTTTCCTTTGTCCTGATTCTACCACACAATTTTCCACAAACCCAGTTTCTGCTTTTAAAGAGTTGCTTCCCTTTTCCATTTTCTAAGTCCAAGACATCAAATACCTGTGGTTTATATTTGGTGGCAAAGAAACTAATGTGAGGGTCTTAATGGCTATTTCTGATCTGTTGACACCTTTACCAGACTAAGCAATTGAGAGGCCTATTTGCTTAGACCCATTCTTAGATTCTCAAGTGGATGAATGAGAGCTCTCCTTTAGCTTGCTGCTGATTGTTGTATCTCCTGCTTCTTAGCCAGAGGTAATGCAAGTCTTCCCTCAAACTGCTCAGTTGAGTCTCTTCTCCACAGGTGGCAATAGTGTGTCATTCCTATTATCCACACTTTTGAAGCATCTGACAGCAAAAGCTTCTAGATAACTGATCACTCTAGACAAATATGAGATGCAGTATGTGCGGAGAAAACTTTGAAGTCAATTGCACAAGCTTTTTAATATGCATCCATATGCATTCTGTACTTTAAACTTCACAAATCACATCAAAAGGTTTCACAATCAATTTTGGCATTGTTTAAATTCACAATATCGCCTATTTTTTAAATTCTTTTGCTGATTGATATAATTATATTTTCACATAATTTAGTCTTGTGAAAGAAATTTGTATTTGCGTGTATATTTCATGCAAGATTCTTTTCTTTTTAAGAGAGAGATAATATTCAGATACACTTATACACTTATAGTAAATGCCTTTTTGGGAAAAACATCACTTTGGTAACCCAAGCTTAGAGCATGTGTTATACATACTATTAATGTTGTTTTTGTATCATGTATATTTTAATGCTTTCTATAATATTAAAAAGAAACATTCAGTATTTAATTACCAACTTTCCACATTTTCACAAATGTCCTAAAAACAAGATAGAATGAACTCATCCCCACAAACGCAAAGTGTCTGTGTTTCAATATACTTTACATTATTTTTTGGATGGTAACAATACCTGTATTAAAACATTATCCACACTCCAGCAGGCATGTGTCCATTTTGTGAGGGAAAGTTGTATTCCCGTAAACTAATACTTTGGGACATACACCATCCCTAATTTCCATCTTTTCTGCCCCTTTTTTCTCACCTGCAGACCTCATGGGGAAGCACTGATTGCATTAATTCTAACATTTGGAGTAAAACCCCATTCACAAAACTTTCTGGCTGTGTGATTGAAGCTCGGCCTCTCTTTTCCTCTTTTTGTTCTCACATGAAAATCAATTCACTTGAAGAGGCTCTTAATCCCATTTTTGCAATCAACAATTGCCACTTGTATATCGCTCTAATAGATTAAGAAACGGGATGATGCGGTTGTCTGGTCTAATTCAAGCCTATTCAGGTAACTGCAGCCTTAAGCACTTTGTAGTGCCAAGCGAAGCACTCTACAGGAAGACTTTTGCTATCATAATTTCCTGTGGAGCTATGCACTGCACCCACTGAGTAGTCTGAATTACTTTTAATTAGCCCCGACAACCACAGAGAGCAGAAATCTAGCTAGTGACAATAACCAGCTCTTTCAGCATGCCTTGCATAGTCTGTTTTTTTTTTATTTTTCCATTAGAAGAAAGAGAAGAAGAACTGCAAACCTACATCTATTTAAATGACAGCAACCTGCCATAAATCAAACGTGAAACAAAAGGGAAAGAACAGTTTAAGTGGGAGAGAAGCAGAAGTGGGCAAAAAGAGTTTTCACAAACTTCACGGCAAAGGTCTGTTGAAATGTTTTAGGCCTAAAGTGTTGCTATGGAAACAAACATCCAGGGCATGCTGAGCCACAATATCATAAAAGCATTCCAAGCAAGAAGGAGGAATACAGTCACAAACTGTATAGTTCCTGTCATATCTTATACACTGCATACTGTTAATTAAATTTCAAATAATTATGGCTGAAGGGTAACGATGCAATGACATTTCTATGTTACACTGACTCAGTATTTTACCTTTTAACTTTGCCGGGAAATGTGGCATTTATTTCTTTATTTAGCATTTTTAGATTGTTTTGAAATCCATTATTGTATAAAGTACAATTCAGGTAGAAGTGTTACTGAACCTATTGAAAGTATTTGTTTTTGTAGGGTTTCTTTATTTTTAAAAAAAACATTTGAAATAAGAAAAGGTTTAATATCTAAATATACAGGTTTATTCCTTCAGAGTTTCTGTCACCGTTCCTATTATTTTACCTTTCGGTGTTTGGGAAATAAAGAGAACAAAGGTGGAGCCCTACTGGTTTGAAACTAGCAGAACAGACAAACAACAAGACACAACTGTTCCTTCATGCATGACTAGGATTAAGATAAAAGGGGGAAAAAAAGACTTCTAAGAAATGAAAAACAACAAAAGGAACAGGAGTGCTGACAAAACTTTGTTTCTTCTGACAAAGGCAGAAGAGAGAAGAAAGAGTCCTGGTATAAGCAATAGACGACAGGAGTGGAGAAAATAAAGATTAACAAGCAATAATAAGTGCCTCCAGTTTTAGTCTAATCTGTCTGAAAAGAAATCTTTTTTTATTATACATTGTAGTTATTATTTTCCAAGGGTTAAACTAAAATGACAGATTGCTCCAAAAAGAGGTGAGATTGTTCTAGATTTAACATTAGATCTCCCAAGTTCTACTGAGTATCATTTTGTGTTAAATTTTACTTTGTAAATGGCAATAGTAACCAGTGCAAATGGAAGATGTTTTGTGAGAAATACTATAAACTCTAGGAACCTGAAAAGTAAGTGGTGGGCAAACTAGGGGCTGAAACTTAAGCTACCCAGAACTACTGTCCATGAAATTGTACACAAAACATATGGCCTAACTGTCCCGTTCAGTATCCCAAACTCAGAACAAATGCCAAGGTTCCGGTCCCAGCTCACGCTTCGGCCTTTAACCGCCACCTTTTACTGTGGGAGGAGCCCTTCGCTACTCAACGCCACCAGATCTTAAAGTGAGAGAACCAAGACGAAAGTTCTGGGCAGACAAGGGAACCAGAACTTGGGACTGGAATAACGGGGATAAGGCTAGGCATAGTTGAAGACGGGCCGTAGTCAAAACCAATCAGTCAATGCAGTACAAAGTCAGGATCTGGAAAATAGTCAGTAACAGGCAAAGTTTGGTTTAGGTAGCAATACCGTGGTCAAGGACAGGCAAGGGTCAAAGAACAGAGAGGCAGACTTGAAGTGCACCCAGGAAATAGACCTACATTTGGTGATGAGAATTAGGTTGTTGCAAACTAAAGAACTGCTGAAAAAAAAGCTAAATAACTCAAGAAATACAAATATTAAAAAAAATCATTGCAGATTGTTTTAGAATATCACCCTCTACTTCATACTAAAAGTCAACTCAAAGGTGAACAACCCCTTTAATGGTTCTGGCACCTCATCATATGTCAGTGACGGTGACATCATAAGTCGTCATTTTAGCACAATGGGCTATTATCTTTTCCCTCTGTCTGTCTCACTTTCTCTTATTTTATTGTTGCCTGATAAGTGAAGTAGTTCTGCAATCACTGAGAACCTTTAGGGATCTAATCTTTGTACTTCTTGTTCTTTCCAGGCAGTGTGTTTCTCCAGTCAGTCACTGACTTTTCACCACTTTCTGCCATTAGGTGACTTATCTTTTGCCTTTTTCTTTCTTTCCCCAGTTCCAGAACACTCCTGTCAGCAAGACTTTTTATGGTATACAGTAGTGTAAATATAGAGGAAACAGACCCCACACATTTTGTGGGGGGGAAGCTGGGGAACAGGGTGGCCCAGACAGTGGGGTCAGCTTGCTCTATAGCAGGGGTCCCCAACCAATAGTTCTGTTTTGCATAAAAAAGGCATTAACTCAAGGGATGAAAACATAATTATGCCTCTTTATAGGTCCCTGGTAAGGCCTCATTTAGAGTATGTAGTGTAGTTTTGTCCTCCAGTCCTTAAGAGGGATATAAATGAGCTGCAGAGAGTGCAGAGATGTGAAACTCAACTGGTTAGAGGGATGGAAGACTTATGTGGGTAGACTGTCAAGGTTGGGGTTGTTTTCTCTGGAAAAAAGGCTCTTTGCGAGGGGACATGATTACACTTTACAAGTACATTAGAGGACATTATATACAAATAGCAGGGGACTTTTTACCCATAAAGAGGATCACTGTACCAGAGGCCACCCCTTTAGACTAGAAGAAAAGAACTTTCATTTGAAGCAACGTAGGTGGTTATTCACAGTGAGGACAGTGAGGTTGTGATGGCTGATTCTTTAAATGCCTTTAAGAATGGCTTGGATAATTTCTTGAAAAGACATAGTGGGTCATTCACTAAGATTCGTAGTTGCGCCAGGCGTAACTTCGCTGCACTTCCCAGGCGTAGTTTAGCCAGCGCTTCGTAAATTCACTAAAATCCGAAGTTGCGCTCAGGGGTAGCGTAAGGCTGTGAAGTTGCGCTAGAGTTGATTCACTAAGCGAAGCGAAGTTACGCTAGCGATGGTTAAGTTGCATACGGCGCCAAATTCAAATTTCAATGGAGGAATATGTAGCAGCACTACAAATGCCTGGGAAACCTTCAAAACATCAAATAAAATTTTTATTTTGCCCTACACATGTGCCCACTGTATAGTTAAGTTGCCATGAGTTAGGAAATGTAGGGGGGAAGGAGGGGAGCCCCAAAAAATGTTTTGATCTTTTTCAGCCCATCACCCATAATATAGAAAAAACACCAGCGTTTTTTGGGACTTATAAATTTTTTTAACTTTTTTTGAAGAAATCCCCATCTACTCTATTGCGCTTCGCCTGGTCTGAGGTAGCGAAGGAAGTTTAGCGTAAAAGGTAGCATTCAGAACAATGCGCGCTTAAGTGAATTTGCGTAATTACGTCCGTTGCGCAAATTCGCCAGGCATAAGGGTGCGAAGTAACACTAGCGAATTTACGCCAACGTTCATTAGTGAATTTGCGAAGTAACGAAAATGCCCAACGCTAGCGAATTGACGCTAGCGTTAGGCGCTTCGGCGCATAGTGAATTTGCCCCATAATATCAAAGGCTATTGTGATACTAAACTCTATTGTTAGTATAGATATGGGTATATATAATTTATGTGAAAATATGGAGGGGTGTGTGTATGGATGCT
Organism: Xenopus laevis; assembly: GCF_017654675.1. Lineage (NCBI taxonomy): Eukaryota > Metazoa > Chordata > Amphibia > Anura > Pipidae > Xenopus > Xenopus laevis. The sequence goes on along the minus strand of NC_054385.1, from coordinate 61,372,757 downwards.
GGGTTTTCATTTGGATGGGTTGAACTTGATGGACTTTTTTCAACCCTATTTAACTATGTAACCTTTTTACCCGTGAGTCACATTCTAATGTAAAAAAAATCGGAGAGCAACACAAGCATGACAAAAGTTCCTGGGGATGCCAAATAAGGGTTGTGATTGGCTATTTGGTAGCCTATAGGAGGCTCTATTTGGCAGTACACCTGTTTTTTATGCAACCAAAAGTTGTCTCTGAGTCTGAAAACGAGGGAGAGGGTTGAGGGCTAAGAGGCTATGCATGCTGCGGCCCTCTGAAAAAGATTTTTGGCAGGGGGCCTGGCACGCTCTTGTTACGCCCCTGATGACATATACTAAAACATTGCTATTACTGTTTTTTACAGCCTTTTGATAATGTGGCCAATAAGGCTATTTTCAAAAACTATAACCATTTCTGCACAGTAGCATCTTTACACAGTTCACAACTGCTTGCCAAAGCATTCTACCACTCTATTCTGTGACTAACTGGAAAAATGTATCTTCCCCTTCGCTCTATGGGGCAAATTTATTTACCTTCGAAGTTGTGCCAGCGTTGGCTTCACCGCACTTTGCCTGGCGTAGACTCGTCAGGGCTGCGCAAATTCACAAAGATCCGAAGTTGTGCACAAGTTACCGATCGTTTGCGAAGTTGCGCTAGCGATGTTACGATCAGTGGTTCGAAGTTACACTAGCAATCGGAAATTTGCATACGGTGTGCAGTTAAAGTACAATGGCCATATATGGGAACCTTAATAAATGTATTCTAATGCACTACACATGTGCCCACAGTATAATTTAGGTGCCATATGTTATCAAATGTAGGGGGGAAGGAGGGTACCCTAAAAAAAATTTCACTCTTTTTCAGCCTATCACCTTATCTACTCTATTGCACCTCGCCAGGTCTGAGGTCTGGCACAAGAGGTAAACGTTCACGAAAATCCGCAACTTAGTGAATTAGCGTAGTTACGTCCCTTCGCCATAGCGCAACTTCGCCTGGCTTAAGGGTGCGAAATAGCGCTAGAGTAGGTCAATTTCACTAGCGAATTTACGCCAGCACCCATTAATAAATCGGCAAAGTGGCAAAATGACGTCACGCTGGCAAATTTTCGCTAGCGTTAGCCACTTCGCCCTTTAGTAAATTTGCCCCTTTATGCCCCCATGAAAATAGAAAATGCAAATGTATGTGCCTTGGGTTCAAATGTGGTAGATTCAAGTGGGGCTATTATGCAATGCTAGGGCTGTTGCAGCCCCTTAAAATATGAAAGCCAGTATCTCTTCTTTGAAAACAAAAAATCAGCAAACAACTTTATTTGTGTGGTGCTGGTAAAAAGATTGCTAGCCAGCAGGGATACTGTTTTAATTATGCTTAATTTATGAATTTGTGCATGCATAAAGTATAAGTGTTAGGCTCTACAGTTAAAGTGTCGGGATTCAGCAATGTGTGATATCAAGTTTGCTTGTGAAAATGATTTTATGCAAATATATTATTTATGTAGACCTTGCAATACCAGGTTCCAGGCTTTCATATCACACTAACATTTTACTAGGGTTTTAACAGTGTCTTATACCTGTTACTTCCCCCTGCTCATTACATTGTGAAGCAGCTGTTCAAGGCAATAATTAGTAGACTTTATCACTTTGATTGCCATAAATTAACAATGGTCAAAAGTCAAGATCAACATCTATGAATTTGGGGATTTTGTACAACTTTAATCTTGTTTTGTCATTTCAGCAACAGAAGTTATGATGCTTATTTGTAAATGAAAAAGCCTGGTTTTAGGGCAAAATTCACATCAGGCACAAGCTTGTATTTTGAAATATAATCTTTGATACCGATTCATATTGTCTGATGAAAGACTTTCCTTTTTTCTTTGAGCATATGTATCATAAGTACATCTGGGAAAGCAATTCATTCTAGTGTCTAGGAACAGACTCAGTACAGTGGGGTTTCACCAGTTCAGGTGAAACATATATTTTATTTACAACTTACCCCAACCTGCTAGACCTGCCCCTGCCTATAACCTAACAAATACTCATCTCATCTTTCCCTTTATGTCACCATCCCCTCCCAACCCCAAAAAATTCAGGAAAGGTAGCAGTCTTAGCCCAGGTGGCCTTGTGGCCCTGACAGTAAAGTCAGGTCATGGTTTCAACAGAGGAAACAATATTATTCCCTATCCCATGCCACACTGCTATACAGGGAAGCTCAAATCCCATATATTCTGCTCTTCAGTGGTAACCCACAATATTGCAAGCATTTATTTCATCAATGCCTACAGTTATCTCACTTCAGCTGTGCCATGGTGGGCTGCATCAATATCTTTATTGTTGGATGAGGCACTGGCATGGGCATCTCTACTCTGAAAAAAAAACGTTACCCTGGTAAATAATGCAAGCGCCTTTCTCTGAATGTTCCACATAGTCTCCAATGCTCTACGTCATTTGGGGAAACCAGAACTACCCCCTCAAATCTGCCAGGGCAACTTGTAAGGAGGTAAAATAAGTTTAATTTTAAAATTTGAATAGCTTTGAATTATTTAGTACAGCCAGCAGGGTCAACAACCCTTGAGGATGTCCTGGAGGAGCAATTCTCTTACAGGCGTCTATATAAGGAAGTACACGAGCTAGGGCTAGATAAAGTGGATAGATTTGCATCAGCTTGCACTAGAAAATGACAGATGGCCTGTGTCCCAACAAGGTGTGAGAACAGGGAAAAGACTCCAAGTGATTGTGTGCCAGTCAGGGAGATGGAATGTGTAGAACTAGGTTAGAGGGAACCCAGTGGAGCTGTAGTGAAACAGCTCGGAAAAATCTCATAGATTGCATGTGGACATGACAGAAAAGAGGATGCCCCTAATATTTTGCCGCCCTAGGCCCCGAGCCTTTGTGGTCTCGCCATAAATCTGGGCCTGATTACACAAAGTAAGTTAGGTTGAAAAAAGACACACGTCGATCAAGTTCAACCTTTTGACTTTTTTTTTTTAACTTGCCTTATTGACACTTGATCCAGATGAAGGCAAAAAAACCCATCTGAAGCCTCTTCAATTTGCCTCAGAGGGGGAAAGAAATTTGTTTCTGACCCCAAAATGGCAATCAGATTAGTCCCTGGATCTAAGCATTAGAGAGATTATTATATGATCCCCTTATATATTTATACATAGTTATCATATCACCCCTTAAACGCCTCTTCTCCAGCGTAAACATCCCCAATTTGGCAATTCTTTCTTCATAGCTAAGATTTTCCATACCTTTTACCAGCTTAATTGCCCTTCTCTGCACCCTCTCTAATTCAATAATGTCCTGTTTGAGTGATGGAGACCAAAACTGTACGCATATTCTAGATGGGGCCTTACAAGTGCTCTATAAAGTGGAAGAATGGCCGCTTCCTGCCGTGAATCAATGCCCCTTTTAATACAGCTCAAGACCTTATTTGCCCTTGATGCTGCTGACTGGCATTGCTTACTACAGCCAAGTTTATTATCTACAAGGACTCCAATGTTCTTTTCCATAATATATTTGCCTAGTGCAGTCCCATTAAGGGTATAAGTGGCTTTACATCCCAGGTGCATGACTTTACATTTATCAACATTGAATCTCATTTGCCACTTAGCTGCCCAGATTGCCAGTTTGTCAAGATCCTGTTGCAAGGATGCCACATCCTGGATGGAATTTATTGGACTACACAATTCTGTAATATTGCCCATTACCACTGTTTCTGTTAATGAACTAAACCATGTTATGATCCAAAATTTGATCAGATAAAAGAGGTTGAGGCTAAAATGCTGTAAAATCTTATATCTGTTCTCTCAGAAACTCAACAAAGCATCCAGGGGAGATTTTATAGCTTACAGCAATTTTAAGATATCAGTGATTGTATATGCAAGAAGCAAAGCAAATACTTTATAAATTCAATGGGAACATTTATTTCAGGAATACAGCCTAGTAAATGCCATTTCTTATGGCTGGGGTTGGTAAAGTGCCCACAAAATGCCTTAAGAACTCCTCTGCTGGAGACTAAAAGGCAAATTACAAAACATTTCACATTGCCTGCATGAATAAACCATTTAAATGTACCCATATGCTTTTGTCCACATTTACATATCCTGCCTCCATGATAAATTCAAGTAGAATTCACCTGCAGTTGCACTTGTGAATTTACACGATATAATTATATCTGCCCTGTAGTGCTTAAATAAAAAAGGATCACTGGCCACAACATTAAATCCGTTATCTTAATTCAGAAAGATTACTTTTTTAGTGGATGTGCCAATAGAAAATTTTATGTGATACAAGTGATATAAGTTCCTCACTTGCTGACTTAGTAATACATGTTGTAGAGACCATGATACAAATGATGAGTACTAAAAACTGTAAATAAAAGACAAGTAAACACAAACCAAAGGTTTAGGTGTAGTATTTTTCTATTAATGTTGGACAACATGATCTGACATATTGTCAGGGAGCCGGGAGATCCCTCCAGGGAGGTAGTCAGGATCGAGGAGGAAGCCCTCTTGAGGGAGCAAGGTCGCGGTGTCCAAAGGGTTAATCCAAAGAGTAGTCAGAATCCAGGCAAGAGTTCAGGGGCAGGCAGATAACAGCAAAGTCCAAAGTCCAGGCAGGGGTCAAGATAAGTAATCAGGAACAAGATTAGCAATATCAGCTCACAGGAAACCCAGGATACACTTAGGGAATGTTTCCTATACTTGGGCGCCATTCTGGCGTCTAGATAGCGTTTTTATTTTGAATTTGGCGCCATTGTGACGTCATTGGCGTCCTTGCGCTGACGTCGGCGCGCTGACGTCATCGCGCTGGCGCCGCTACCCACGTGGCGGCCATGGGCGCCGCCATTTTGGGAGCGACGCCGGCAGGGGAGGACGCGCCGCCCGGAGCTCCAGGACCTGCTCTGGGCGGCGATCGTGACACATATATGCAGTTAAGATTTTAATGATATGAATGCAGTGCAACGTATTTTCTTTCAAGACAACTAACAGGAATTCCTCTAGTTTCTTTCTTTCAAATATGCCTTGGGGGCCTGTTTTGATGTATTTTATTGCCTCAACATTAGAGATAATTGAAAACTGAACTACTCATATTGCAAAGCAGCAATATGTTTTATCATGTCAGTTTGTTGTAAGTCCTGGTATGGACTAACCTCATGCTCCACCACAACTTTACACATTTTAAATTATTCATTACAAAATCGAAAGACGGTCCAGACGTAACATATGATCTTGCATCTATTTCCTGCTTTGTAAGTTATTAAAATTTCAATTAATGAATGATACGCTTAAGGGAAAATAAGAATTGAAAATGTATCGTTATAAATATGTGATGCCAAATAGCCATAGGGGAAAAGTACTTTTAACTAAGCTTCAGAGTTATTGACTACTACACACCCCTCACTCTAATGCTACCACGACATGGGGCTGATTCTCAATCTGCAAATAAACACAGGCCAAAAATCAACAATCAGTCTGCTGGCCTACACTGGCACAGAGCAGCATACGCCACAGGATCAGCTGAATAACACACCCGTGCTTACCTGCTGGCCAAATATCAGCTGGTAGTTTAGTACATATAACAAAGGACATCGGTGTAATCACTTTTTGTTAGATGCTACCACTGGGTGGGTGAAACAATGGAAAACAGCTTCTGCTGCCCATATGCCCTATATTTATTTGTTTCAGTGCTTAAAGCTGGCCACAGACGCAAAGATCTGATCGTACGAATCAACGTGCGATCGGACTTTCCCATCTCCCGACCTGCCACTAACCATAAAGATCAAAGTCTTACCATTCAGAAGTAGTAAGAACAGATGAGCCGATGTTCTGCCCCTGACAGCAATCGTACGAAAGTTATGTCAGACAAAAGGTAGTGACAATCTCCCACTGAAAATCATACGATCGGCAATACACACAGAGATATTACCCACAGCCGGCAAAAATTTTCTAACCTGTCCGATCGACCAAACGACTGATCTCCGCCGGACGAAAAATAACGGGACTCTCCACACACAGTCTGAAAATCGTACGAATGCTTGATTCGTACAATCGGATCTTTGCGTCTATGGCCAGCTTTACTCTTTTTATAGAAAGATGAGTTATAAAAAGTAGCATAACAATAAATATGAAGCCTTACAGAGCATTTGTTGTTTTTTAATGGGGTCAGACCCCCCAATTGAAAAATGGCAAATAATTCAAAGAATTTAAAAACTATACAAAATAAATAATCAAGATCAATTGAAAAGCTGCTTAGAATTTTTAACATTTTATAACATATCAAACATTAATTTAACCACCCATTTAAGTATCTAACACCAAAGGGTAGACTTCTATGTGCACATCTCTCCCGCCGACATCACTGAAATTTTCTGAGCATGCGCACATTGGATTTTTGCCACAAATCATCAGAAATCATGGAAAATCATGAATGTTTAAAAGTGATGGGAGACCGGGGGACGGAGCCCAAAATCTGGTAACTCCTGGGAAAATAGGGGGGTTGACAGCTCTGTACTACATGTTTCATAGGTTAATTTAATAAATGATAATGTCTCATTAACTATACAGGTTCCTCCCATTTCGGACTGTATACAAAGAGATTGGCGTTTGGTAAAGCTTTAGCTGTTTTTTCCAAACAAAGCAAAACTTTTTCAGACTTGATTTTACACAGGAGATTTCAACTCACCCTCCTTCAACAAATCCCTCCAAGACTTCCTATTTCCTGCTTCCCCTGGGCAGAGAGCATCACTCCTCTAGGGGATGGTTCATCAATTACACCTCTGCTAGTTGATTATACACAGCACTCAGCACTCTCTGAACCTTACTGGTAAATTCACCTCTGTTCCAAGCATGCTAAATTATATAAGCTCCCAAGTACTTTTAAATGTCTGTAACAACCACCACCACATATTGTACTACATAAGTAATTTCTGGAAGATACCAAAATATATTTCCTGGGATAAAATACAACATGATTATATTTATTTTCATGATACAATTTTGGATTGCAAGTTGTAGAACATTGCTCTAGAGACCTCTGTTGTAAAAGCTTCCTCAACATAATTAGAGATTCTTCGAATGATTTCACAGTGTGTAAATCAATAAGCCTTTCTGCTCCCCTACACAGATCTGCAAGGTTTTATTCTTTGCATTTAACAATTTCACTGGGAAATTCCTATTTTAGATGCAAATTAATATAATCTTAGATCTGCAGCATGTAACCCCCCAGTGTCCCATAGAAATTAGATTTCTTGTAATAATTTAACCACGCCTATCTTATCTAAATGAGGCAAAATAGGATAGTTTTTTGTCTCTCTTACTTATTTCCTAAACCAATATACTTTTTGTCACATTTGCTTTATGTTACAGTTGCCACCACAGCTTTAAAACGCAGGCAGATATTAACAAGTCTCTTTACAATATAAAGCTACAAAATAACAAAAGTAACAAATGGTCAGTTACTACTATCATTGTTGCTATCATCTATTCATACAGCTCCAAAAAATATATACTGAAAATAAGTAAAGAAGGAAGATCAGCTAGTAAAGAAAACTTTTCTGAATTAGAATACATTACTAAAATCCCATAATTCCATCACATTTATACATTTCTACTGCTTTTGTAAATTCGATTTGCATTTGTTATATTGTTTATATATATCCAGTTCCAGCTGTAAGGTCTAGGGCAAGTGCAGCTGGACATCCACGTCTATTTTAGTTCTACCCTTATTTATGAATATTATTATCAATTAAATTACTGTATAACATAGTAGACTAATAATCTTGAGTGGTTTAATTTTGGTGCTACACTTACCTATAACCTAAATTTGCTTCTTCATTATCACAATTAGGGGAATGAATGAATGCCTTCAGAGAAAGTGCCAAAATAGTGGAGAAGACTGGTTATGCTCTATCCAGAGCAATCAGATTTTAGGCAACCTTTCACACAACTTCTTCTAGCAAAAACATTGGAACTGAGTGAACTTGAGTGAACTGAGGGAACTTGGTTTTACTAGAAAAATAAATGATTTGGGATTTTGGGCCCTTACACTTATGGGCAAACATATGATACTGGGACCCACAAGAGAATCATTTTAGGACCATCCAGAATTTACTGAAAATGCATGTGAGCAAAGTTGCAGCCATCATCGTACAATATGCTTAGCACTTTTGCCTGATGTTGGTATGGAGCAGTGCACTGCACCCTTGTGCCCCATGTAAGTTTAATAGTGCATCTGTTGCAAGTCCTGTGTTTAATGCCTGTATCCCCTGGTGCTTCTTCTTCTTTGCACATTATAAATGGCATGCAACAAAAATGCATGCCAGGTGATGCATACCTTACACACACATGCTCTCCCATCTGTATGCAGCACCAATGGTGCAACTCTTTCTTCTACATTCAGTGACTTCTTTCTGGATGCATCACATGCATTCAGAGACCACAAAGTATTGCAGTAGCAGGAGAAATTGGCAATGTGAATTGCAAACTTTGCACAGGTTGTCTACACTTTAACTCCCATCATAAACAAAGACTTAATACCTCACAGCTGTTCGATGTTGAATTGTAAAGTAGCAAGGTACTTAAACTATAGAGATTGAATTAGAGAGAAAGAAGAAATCAGGCATTTGTCAATTTAACTTACAAATTATTACCCCACATTATTACACAACTGGATTAGTTATTCAGAATGATTAAAAGATGGGTTTTTCCAGAATAAGGAACTTTCAATAATATGGAGAACAATGCCTTAACAAATTTGTAAATATTTGTGTAAATATGTATATATTAGATACCAATAGGATTGTATTAACATCGATATATGCTTGGATTGTTTCCATCAAGTACAGGGTACTGGTTTAATGTAACAGTGAAAAAAAAATCTAAAATTTAACTGTTTAAATAGGACACTATGGGACATGGCAGTTTTATTTTTCAGATAACAGGTTTCAAGATAATAGATCCAATATCTGTACTTTTACCAGGATACCGAGTAAATTACAATTTTTAATTCTCAATTGCTTAGTAGACATTTTTAAAAAAAAAAAAATGTAAGAGAGAACATTTGTGTAGTCTTTCGTTTTTTAGCTCAAGCGCTGATAAATGCTATATGTTGAGCTCTTTTCAGTCTACAAAGCGAGACATATTAAAGCAGAGAGAAGATCAAATATTTATCTATAAAATAAATGGAGCTTGCTGAGCTGAGAAGAGTTGACTTTGGCTGATTTACAACAAATGAACCCTTCTGCGAGTTTGTGTAATGGGCTACAAACATATTGATTTTAGTTGCATCTCATCATTGATTTAAGTGAGACTGTAACATACTGAAGTATTAAATCCATATAAAAGCTCATGTAGGTATATAAGGCTAATCTCTAAAATGGACTCAAAGTTGTACACCGTTCATTTAAGGTACTTGCACCCAAAAATCCTCCTTGACTTCCGCATATGTGCACTGAGTAACAATGAGTACATTTAGCCTGCTGTCAGGAATCTTACACAGATCTGCTCAATAATGCAAGGGAACCGTGGAATTGCAGCTCCCCTTGTATTTGCCTAGAATAGGTGTTCAGTGCATCAGACCTTATGCATCAACCCTTAAATCAGGCTCTGCAATGTCATGATTTGGCCATAAATTAATAATAATCATAATAAATAATTTATAGGAGCATAGTTTTTGGATAGTCCAAAACACAACACCATTTTGTCGGTGTTACACTCCATGTGTGGTGCTTACCAGATGGCTCGGGACAAACCTGAGCCATCTGCAGTGGTATGGGGAGAGACTGGGTACCAGGTACTTACTAACACAGTGCCTTCATCTAGTGGGATCCGAGAATGCACCTACAGGTGGCCCCACTAGGAATACAGTAATAACACACACAAAGTATTGGTTAAACTAAATAACTTTTTATCTAAAATATAAATGGTCACTCCTAACCTGTGGCAATAAATGCAGCACTCCTAACCTGTGGCAATAGGGCCTCACTAACTAATTTGCTTGCGTAACCTGTCTAGTTATCTAAAGAAGGCAAAATCCTTTAATGTGCTTCCCCTAGACATTCTGTATCTTTAAGCGCTTCTTTAGGGTACTGTCCCTTTAAACAGGATTCTCACTTCAAATGCTCTTCGAATGTTTAGAGTTTTCTTCAGGCGAGTCCAGCACATTCAGACATCTAGTGCGACTACCACTTATTCACAATTGCACTAATTCCCTACAGTAATGTTATCAGTTTTTATAGGTCCTTAGACAGTGGCATGACTAGACTACAGAAGGGGGGCCTGGACCTCTCAGTCTACTTTATTGTAGTCCTTCTCACCAGCATAATTAAGTTTGCTGCCCTCCATAAAAATGTAGGTGTCAGCCCCCCTAAAAAAGTTTCTTCAGTGACTTCCTGATATTTACAATTGAATATTAATTTTCCCTAAATAAACAACTTTTCTGTAAAAAAAAAAGAAAAGTTGACTTGTGTCACTCGTTCATGTGAGTTTTTTTAAACTCCCTTCTATTTCAAATCAATTCGAAATTAAACTGACCAAAATGTATTATTAGAATCATTAGAACAGTTCAGTGTGAAAATAAAAACTGGGTAAAAAGATAGCCTGAGCAAAATAAAAAATGTTTCTAATATAGTTAGTTAGCCAAAAATGTAATCTATAAACTCTGTAGTGACTGGATGTCTAATGTAATAGCCAGAACACTAGTTCCTGCTTTTCAGCTCTCTAACTCTGAGTTAGTCAGCAACTTGAATGGAGGTCACATGGGACATAACTGTTCAGTGAATTTGCAATTGATCCTTAACACGCAGCTCAGGTTCATAAGCAAACAGTTCTGACCCATGTGCCCCTCCCTCAATTCATTGATTGGTTACTGCCTGGTAACCAATCAGTGGAAACCAAGAGAGCTGAAAAGCTGGAAGTAGTGTTCTGGCTATTATGTTATTACATTTTGGCTAACTAACTATATTAGAAACACTTTTTATTTTGCACAGCCTATTTTTTTACTCAGTTTTTATTTTTACACTGAACAATTCCTTTAAAGGGCCAGAGTATGATAAATCTTGAAAATCAAATTTAGATTTAAAAAAAAAACCTCAAATTTAGTATCGATAATTCCCTAGTCGAGTTTTGACCATACAAAAAATTAAAAATTTTAATTTTCAATTTGACCCTTAATAAATCTGCCCCTTACAGTTAACAGTACCCATACGCCTTTTACCCCCATTTTTTTAAATTTCTGCCACTTGTGTGCATGTGTATGCAAATATACTCAACATATAAACAAGAGGGCAGCTTTAGTGCCATACAGAGAAAGCCCTTGTCGGTAATTATGTTGGTTTAATGGTGAACAACTACAAAAAAATCAGAACTCCTTGACTCTCATTTGTCTAGCTTTTGTTTACTTTCAAAGAAAAGTAAATCAACATTTTGCATACAGAAAGTTAACTGTATTATCATTAACCCTTTAAGTGCCAGCAGAATTTCCCATTTTGGTTACGCGAAATGCCAGCCGTTTTTAAGCATTTTGTACTTGTTCAGTTTAACAAGGTTTTATTGTAGAAAAACCTCCATGAAACTAGGAAAATTATATATTGTTTTTTTCGTTTTAAAATGGGCTTTGACGTGCAAGCGGAATTTTGCTACTTTTCTGGGGATTTAATGTGAATTTTGGGTGAAATATGTAAAAAAAAAATAAAATTGTTAAAAAATTATGTATATCTTGAGTTTTTTTTCCACAGAAAAGTTAATTTTACATGAATTTTTTTTGTGTTTGTAAAAGCCCTAATCCTGCCAAGTCCAACGATACCCAATATGTATCAGTAACCCACTTTTTTTGTCCAGGAGTAACCCCCAAACTAAAACAGCATTTTGTAGAATTTTACACCAGAACAAATTGGATAAGCACACGTGACAGTTGATGCAGCATAACTTATATGTAAATCTAAATTATCCCTTCAAGTTTGGTATTTTTAGAAACTACAGACTTTCAGGTTTCTAGGGGTGCTGTAGTTTTCACTCAAAATTCAAATACATTTTACCAGTGCGTTGTGATATTTAGAGCTTTTTTGTTGCATTTTTAGTTTTTTTCTAAAATGCTAACTTAGACGCAGGAATAAATGTAAATCTGACAAAATAACACCGTTATAAATGCTATAATTACAGACAATTTGAAAGACAAACTTCTCCTGAACAAAATGATACCCCATATGTATGGATACACATAGAGACGCAGCCACCAAACACCCCAAAACAGGAGCAACGCATAAGGCCAATTGCAGTTGAAAATCTGGGGGCTGCGCTCTATGTGTACTACTTGCAGTTTTTCAGTCTAAACACCCCCCAAACTGTGAAATAACCCCCACAAACCTTATATGTCCGAAAAGTACACTTCTTCAGCTATTCAAAGATGCCATTCTTGCTTTTCTACACGGAGAATTGTGGCCGCAGTCATTCTTAGAAGTCAGCGATTTGGTCTAAAATAAAGGAAAAAAGAGTTCCAAAGTTAGATTTCTCCCACAGTTTCCATGGCAACTAACAAAAACCTGCTCAACAACAATCTGCAAGTTCCCCTGAATAGAATAATACCCCATATGTATGGATACACATAGAGACGCAGCCACCAAACACCCCAAAACAGGAGCAACGCATAAGGCCAATTGCAGTTGAAAATCTGGGGGCTGCGCTCTATGTGTACTACTTGCAGTTTTTCAGTCTAAACACCCCCCAAACTGTGAAATAACCCCCACAAACCTTATATGTCCGAAAAGTACACTTCTTCAGGTATTCAAAGATGCCATTCTGGCTTTTCTACACGGAGAATTGTGGCCGCAGTCATTCTTAGAAGTCAGCGATTTGGTCTGAAATAAAGGAAAAAAGAGTTCCAAAGTTAGATTTCTCCCAAAGTTTCCATGGCAACTAACAAAAACCTGCTCAACAACAATCTGCAAGTTCCCCTGAATAGAACAATACCCCATATGTATGGATACACATAGAGACGCAGCCACCAAACACCCCAAAACAGGAGCAACGCATAAGGCCAATTGCAGTTGAAAATCTGGGGGCTGCGCTCTATGTGTCCTACTTGCAGTTTTTCAGTCTAAACACCCCCCAAACTGTGAAATAACCCCCACAAACCTTATATGCCCGAAAAGTACACTTCTTCAGGTATTCAAAGATGCCATTCTTGCTTTTCTACACGGAGAATTGTGGCCGCAGTCATTCTTAGAAGTCAGCAATTTGGTCTGAAATAAAGGAAAAAAGAGTTCCAAAGTTAGATTTCTCCCAAAGTTTCCATGGCAACTAACAAAAACCTGCTCAACAACAATCTGCAAGTTCCCCTGAATAGAACAATACCTCATATGTATGGATACACATAGAGACGCAGCCACCAAACACCCCAAAACAGGAGCAACGCATAAGGGCAATTGCAGTTGAAAATCTGGGGGCTGCGCTCTATGTGTACTACTTGCAGTTTTTCAGTCTAAACACCCCCCAAACTGTGAAATAACCCCCACAAACCTTATATGTCCGAAAAGTACACTTCTTCAGCTATTCAAAGATGCCATTCTTGCTTTTCTACACGGAGAATTGTGGCCGCAGTCATTCTTAGAAGTCAGCAATTTGGTCTAAAAAAAAGGAAAAGAGAGTTCCAAAGTTAGATTTCTCCCAAAGTTTCCATGGCAACTAACAAAAACCTGCTCAACAACAATCTGCAAGTTCCCCTGAATAGAACAATACCCCATATGTATGGATACACATAGAGACGCAGCCACCAAACACCCCAAAACAGGAGCAACGCATAAGGGCAATTGCAGTTGAAAATCTGGGGGCTGCGCTCTATGTGTACTACTTGCAGTTTTTCAGTCTAAACACCCCCCAAACTGTGAAATTACCCCCACAAACCTTATATGCCCGAAAAGTACACTTCTTCAGCTATTCAAAGATGCCATTCTTGCTTTTCTACACGGAGAATTGTGGCCGCAGTCATTCTTAGAAGTCAGCAATTTGGTCTAAAAAAAAGGAAAAAAGAGTTCCAAAGTTAGATTTCTCCCAAAGTTTCCATGGCAACTAACAAAAACCTGCTCAACAACAATCTGCAAGTTCCCCTGAATAGAACAATACCCCATATGTATGGATACACATAGAGACGCAGCCACCAAACACCCCAAAACAGGAGCAACGCATAAGGGCAATTGCAGTTGAAAATCTGGGGGCTGCGCTCTATGTGTACTACTTGCAGTTTTTCAGTCTAAACACCCCCCAAACTGTGAAATAACCCCCACAAACCTTATATGTCCGAAAAGTACACTTCTTCAGCTATTCAAAGATGCCATTCTTGCTTTTCTACACGGAGAATTGTGGCCGCAGTCATTCTTAAAAGTCAGCAATTTGGTCTAAAAAAAAGGAAAAGAGAGTTCCAAAGTTAGATTTCTCCCAAAGTTTCCATGGCAACTAACAAAAACCTGCTCAACAACAATCTGCAAGTTCCCCTGAATAGAACAATACCCCATATGTATGGATACACATAGAGACGCAGCCACCAAACACCCCAAAACAGGAGCAACGCATAAGGCCAATTGCAGTTGAAAATCTGGGGGCTGCGCTCTATGTGTACTACTTGCAGTTTTTCAGTCTAAACACCCCCAAACTGTGAAATAACCCCCACAAACCTTATATGCCCGAAAAGTACACTTCTTCAGCTATTCAAAGATGCCATTCTTGCTTTTCTACACGGAGAATTGTGGCCGCAGTCATTCTTAGAAGTCAGCAATTTGGTCTAAAAAAAAGGAAAAGAGAGTTCCAAAGTTAGATTTCTCCCAAAGTTTCCATGGCAACTAACAAAAACCTGCTCAACAACAATCTGCAAGTTCCCCTGAATAGAACAATACCCCATATGTATGGATACACATAGAGACGCAGCCACCAAACACCCCAAAACAGGAGCAACGCATAAGGGCAATTGCAGTTGAAAATCTGGGGGCTGCGCTCTATGTGTACTACTTGCAGTTTTTCAGTCTAAACACCCCCCAAACTGTGAAATAACCCCCACAAACCTTATATGCCCGAAAAGTACACTTCTTCAGCTATTCAAAGGTGCCATTCTTGCTTTTCTACACGGAGAATTGTGGCCGCAGTCATTCTTAGAAGTCAGCAATTTGGTCTAAAACAAAGGAAAAAAGAGTTCCAAAGTTAGATTTCTCCCAAAGTTTCCATGGCAACTAACAAAAACCTGCTCAACAACAATCTGCAAGTTCCCCTGAATAGAACAATACCCCATATGTATGGATACACATAGAGACGCAGCCACCAAACACCCCAAAACAGGAGCAACGCATAAGGGCAATTGCAGTTGAAAATCTGGGGGCTGCGCTCTATGTGTACTACTTGCAGTTTTTCAGTCTAAACACCCCCCAAACTGTGAAATAACCCCCACAAACCTTATATGCCCGAAAAGTACACTTCTTCAGCTATTCAAAGATGCCATTCTTGCTTTTCTACACGGAGAATTGTGGCCGCAGTCATTCTTAGAAGTCAGCAATTTGGTCTAAAACAAAGGAAAAAAGAGTTCCAAAGTTAGATTTCTCCCAAAGTTTCCATGGCAACTAACAAAAACCTGCTCAACAACAATCTGCAAGTTCCCCTGAATAGAACAATACCCCATATGTATGGATACACATAGAGACGCAGCCACCAAACACCCCAAAACAGGAGCAACGCATAAGGGCAATTGCAGTTGAAAATCTGGGGGCTGCACTCTATGTGTACTACTTGCAGTTTTTCAGTCTAAACACCCCCCAAACTGTGAAATAACCCCCACAAACCTTATATGCCCGAAAAGTACACTTCTTCAGCTATTCAAAGGTGCCATTCTTGCTTTTCTACACGGAGAATTGTGGCCGCAGTCATTCTTAGAAGTCAGCAATTTGGTCTAAACAAAGGAAAAAGAGTTCCAAAGTTAGATTTCTCCCAAAGTTTCCATGGCAACTAACAAAAACCTGCTCAACAACAATCTGCAAGTTCCCCTGAATAGAACAATACCCCATATGTATGGATACACATAGAGACGCAGACACCAAACACCCCAAAACAGGAGCAACGCATAAGGGCAATTGCAGTTGAAAATCTGGGGGCTGCGCTCTATGTGTACTACTTGCAGTATTTCAGTCTAAACACCCCCCAAACTGTGAAATAACCCCCACAAACCTTATATGCCCGAAAAGTACACTTCTTCAGCTATTCAAAGATGCCATTCTTGCTTTTCTACACGGAGAATTGTGGCCGCAGTCATTCTTAGAAGTCAGCGATTTGGTCTAAAACAAAGGAAAAAAGAGTTCCAAAGTTAGATTTCTCCCAAAGTTTCCATGACAACTAACAAAAACCTGCTCAACAACAATCTGCAAGTTCCCCTGAATAGAACAATACCCCATATGTATGGATACACATAGAGACGCAGCCACCAAACACCCCAAAACAGGAGCAACGCATAAGGGCAATTGCAGTTGAAAATCTGGGGGCTGCGCTCTATGTGTACTACTTGCAGTTTTTCAGTCTAAACACCCCCCAAACTGTGAAATAACCCCCACAAACCTTATATATCCGAAAAGTACCCTTCTTCAGCTATTCAAAGATGCCATTCTTGCTTTTCTACACGGAGAATTGTGGCCGCAGTCATTCTTAGAAGTCAGCGATTTGGTCTGAAATAAAGGAAAAAAGAGTTCCAAAGTTAGATTTCTCCCAAAGTTTCCATGGCAACTAACAAAAACCTGCTCAACAACAATCTGCAAGTTCCCCTGAATAGAACAATACCCCATATGTATGGATACACATAGAGACACAGCCCCCAAACACCCCAAAACAGGCACAATGCGTAATATTGGGGCTGCAAATTTATGTACAGTTCTCAAGTTTTTTCATCATAAACTGCCCCTTACCTGTAAAATAACCCCCATAAACCATATATATCCGAAAAGTACACTTCTTCAGCTATTCAAAGATGCCATTCTCGCTTTTCTACACAGAGAATTGTGGCTGCAATCATTCATAGAAGTCAGCAATTTGGTCTGAAATAAAGGAAAAAAGATATAAAAAGTTATATTTTTCTCTAAGTTTCCATGGCAACTGAGAAAAACCTGCTCAATAACAATCTGCACGTTCCCCTGAATAAAATGATACCCCATATGTATAAATAGACATAGATACGCAGCCACCAAACACCCCAAAACAGGCACAATGTCTAATATTGGTTCTGTGAATTTATGTGCAAGTATCCATATTTCATCCTAAACTGTCCCTTACCAATGAAATAACCCCCAAAAACTATAGATTTCTTGAAAATAAACACCTTCAACTATTCAGAGATGCCATTCTTGCTTTACTATGTGGAGAATTGTGGTTGCATTCCATTGTAAAACTCTGTGCTTTGGTCTGAAATAAAGGAAAATACAATGTACAAAGTTAGATTTATCCCCAAGAATTCTCCTAGAGAATTTTGGGGCTACTCTGTGGATCTGTATATGGTTGCTACTACCCCATATTAACCCCAAAACATATTTCACTCACCATTTTGGATTCAGTGGAGCGTCTTTGAGTTTCATCTGTCCTGTGGTGTTACAATACCAATTTGTTTGCTTCTTCCTACACTATTTCAGCAATGACAAAATCTGTACCACATTTGCAGATATATTTACCAACAAAATCCATAGTAAATTTGGCCCATAAATTATGCAAGTGTCCTAAGAAGTTTAGGAATTTAGGTGGCAACAATAAGGATTGGGGCATTAGCAGCGGAGATAAAATTATGCCCAGCAGCAGAAGTTTGTAGAAAGCTGGTGCCCCACTGGTAACAGGTATGGCAAAGTGCTATTAGGGCTGGGACACACTGGGCGATTTGGGGAGATTTAGTCGCCTGGCGACTAATCGCCGCGACTTTTCTCCCCGAATGCCTCCCTTCGCTATGCGCCTGTCTAAAATGAAAAATCGCCTGCGCTAATCACACGCGGCGATTCATTTTCCGAAGTCGCCCGAAGTTGCCTCAGGAAACTTCGGGCGACTTCGGAAAACGAATCGCCACGTGTGATTAGCGCAGGCGATTTTTCATTTTAGCCAGGCGCAGAGCGAGGGGAGGCATTCGGGGAGAAAAGTCGCGGAGATTAGTCGCCAGGCGACTAAATCTCCCCAAATCGCCCAGTGTGTCCCAGCCCTTAGTATTCAGAGAGCACTGCAACTTAGTCTAACCTAAACACTGCTTATATATTCACTTTGTGCTATAAGTACAAAAAAAATGGATTATTCCAACCACAACTTATCAGGAAAAATATGCTGAATGCATACACTAAGAACAAATCTAAACGATAGACCATAGTGTTTCGGTCACCCTGTGCTCAAAAACCTTTGCTATTCAAGAAAACTGAAGACATACTACCCACAAATCCAGAGATGCCTAAATCTACAAAAACAAATGCAAATGTTGCCCAGAAATACAGACAAAACTATAGATAACTGCGCTGATAGATGAGCTTTTGAGGTGCCAGTAAAAAAAAGACTTGTGGCATCAGCATTAGAGATGCACATCATCCCACGTATTCATCACGCACCACAAGTTCTATCGTGCGCCCTCTCGACCAACCAGCACCTCAGTTCGCTATGGCACCAGCGCAATACAAATGCTATCCATAACACTACAACTGGCCTAAAGCACCGTAGCTCAACACAAAAGCTGAATGCATAGACTAATAACAAACCTATATACACACACAACTGTTTTTACTGCTACACAGCACAAAAAAATTGCACACCCTGTGCCAAATCCTACACCATAAATCAAAGATCATTACTATACAGAAAAAAAACTGCCAACTTTTATTTTGTCAAACTTTTTTTTTCATTACCAATATCTATAACCTATTTATAAATGAAGAAGGGACCTGCCAAAATGATCTCAATTGGGGGCTTGAATCTAAAAAACCACTGCACAAAAAACGCTTCACTTTGACAGCACAAAAAAGCTTCACTTTGACAGCACACCTAACCAATTACTGCTAGTGTGTGCACAAAAACCTAGAGCGTGAAATGTTAGATCTCAATGGGGGGCTTGAATCTGAAAAAACACTGCACAAAACACAAAAAAAACAGTGCATGAATCTGAAAAACCACTGCACAAAACACAAAAAAAAAGTGCATGAATCTGAAAAACCACTGCACAAAACACAAAAAAAAAGTGCATGAATCTGAAAAACCACTGCACAAACACCAAAAAAAGTGCATGAATCTGAAACCACGGCACAAACACAAAAAAGTGCATGAATCTGAAAAACCACTGCACAAAACACAAAAAAAAGTGCATGAATCTGAAAAAACCACTGCACAAAACACAAAAAAAAAGTGCATCACTTTGCCAGCACACCTAACCACCTAAACAGAGAATGCCAAGCTTACTATACAGATTTACTAAATCCTTTTACCACCAACAAACCCAGAGAGCCCTAACCTACAAACACAACACAGAATTCAAGCCCTCTCGTAGTGTACCACAGTGTGGTACACCTCAAAACAGGGTTCGAAACACAAAGCAGGCTTGCTAGGACACTTGGGACAAAAATACCGCACATCTTTTCTAACACCCCTGGAACGACAAACCTTACAAGCTCTCTGGGCATATCTTTTATTAGGTGTTGGTGGAATTTGGGCAATGAAATGCTTACCCACCATTCGGGCAACATTGTCATTGCCAGGCACATCTGGAACCTCCTGTACATCTCCAAACAAAAGGGCAGGGAGCAGTTGCAGCAGAAAATTGTAATAAGACAATTTGGGGCCTGGTACTGCCGCCTTGTAAACGACATAAGAATTATAGAGGGCCATTTGAATCATGTAAATTGCTGCTTTTTTGTACCAGGCCCTGGTTTTTCTGGTGGCGTCATAGTAAGTTTGAATTTGGTCTGTTTTATCGACGCCACCCATATGCTTACTATAATCTTTACAACAGAGTGGCTTTGATT